>NC_143160.1:9826908-10001767 GCF_041381405.1 Jatropha curcas
CTTATGATGAATATTATGTAATATTGTGCATGTATGTGTGTGTGTGTGTAGAGAGAGAGAGAAGATTAAATCCATCCAACAATACAACCATTCAAAGAATGTACATATTCCCATCTATAAGCCAACTGTCATTCTTACTTTCACTTCCTTGTAAAGTTTCTGTTCTGCTGTATATAGTTTGTCAAGTGTGACGCAATGGGCTCCAGGCTTGCATGGTTCACTGGGATTATAAACTTCAGTAGCATCTTTTGGATACTGAAGAGACTTAGAAGACCAATTCCATGCCAGAGCACTGAAAACCTTTGCAGAATTACTACGCTTCCCTGCAAACAAAAAGTTACTACAGCTTCCAAAAAAAATTAAATAGCTAAAGCAGCCAGTGACAATAAGATAAAGTGATTTTACACCCTAGAAGAAAATATATCATTAGGGCCATTTATGCCTATGTGTTGGCCACATATACAATATATATGGAGGAAACCACTTGCAGCATATTAAGGGCCAAAATACCACCAAAACAAAATTCTTAGATTACATAAAAAGGAACAATAGAAAAAGTTATCACTATGTGCCTATCAGTTATACTTTGTTCGCCAAAAAGCAAGCAGCAAGCATGCATGTATGCATGTGTGAGCCACAGAGGAACAGATTCAAGTGTTCAGTGATGTCGATGACTTACTTCAATGCTACTTCATTTATGAGATGAAATGAGATTAAGAAAAGCACGTTCCATCAACCCTACCTGGCTTATAAACATAATACTCCGACTCCTTTATCTCATATTGATGAGGTGACTCCATGCACAAGTTGCATTAATTTTACTTGCTTATGAGAATGTACATCTTAAAAATCGATATATGCATGAATGTGATCAACAGCTTCACAATTAATTCATCTGCCAGCATTTTGTGATCAAATGTGTAGGAAAGCAATAGCCACAAATAAAAGAATAGCTCAATATATAAATTTACCCCTAAACTTTGCAAGTTTAATCCTATGGATCCTAAACTTTATAGATAACATATCTTGCATTTGCAAATTTTGGTAATATGACATATCTTTCCACACTAATAACAATATTTTTTAGTGATTCTTGTTTTTATATGCAAAATATTGATTTGATATATAGTAAGTATAACTTTTAGAACAATCATTATTCACATTTTTCAAATATTTAATAAGTGTTTAATTATTCTAATTTTGCAAGTTGAAATACTCTATAAAATGATTTTATAAGTTGAAGTATTAAATATGTGTAATTTTATAACTTGAAGTGTTTGATAAGCCAAAGTGAAAGTTGAGGATGCCACAAGGTCAAAGCATCAAAGTTCAGGTGTGAATTTATGCATGTAGCCATAAAAGAATCTAAAAACTTCAAGGACTTTAGAGAGAAGTCATATGGTTAGGATGAAATTTTTAGGGTAACATGTTGAATCTATAAGACTGTAATAGTGAAGTAAGCTTATGTACAGCCTTCAAGTAAAACCAAGGGTGTAAAAAATCAGCATGCAACATAAGCTCTAAGTAGAATTTTCAATATTAACGGGAACCATGATCAACAAGTAAAACCAAGGGTGTAAAAAATCAGTATGCAATATAAGCTCTAAGTAGAATTTTCAATATTAATGGGAACCATGATCAACAACTGCGCTAAATAGAAATGAGTCATGAATATTGATTATTAGAATTATTTTTTAAAAAGTCATCCATTATCAAGTATTATTAGAGTTAAGCGGCTACCATGTGGATTGGAAATAAAATAAGATTTACCTAATGAAAGCATCATGATGTCAGTAAACCAAATCAATGCTCTAAGTTAATAACTACATAAATCATGACCACATATTTAAAGTTCATTCAGATAAATATCTAAAACAAAGTACTCAAATATATTTAGGTGATAGCTAATACCACTTAGTATCTTAATTACAATGATATGACTGCTTAAATAATTTTAAATACCACAAAGGATCCACCATAATCTAACTAGCAATATGGATTGGCGAAACCTACACCAAAGCCTAACTGTTTGTGCAATATAATGGCAGCCAAATGAAACTTCTACAAGAGACACAAGTCTAACTACACTTTTCTGAACAGAGAAAACATATAACAACAAAACCATTGATAGAGCTAAAAATAATATCATCATGTTCAAAGACAAGCAATCTAAAGGATTAAGCAATGAAACTTCTCTGCTGAAAACTTCACTTACTTTTATGGATGTATGTAACAATTATCAAATGAATATTAAATTACTAAAAGAAGCAGTATTTACTTTTATTTTCTTTGGAATTCTGAGGTAGATAAGAATCCCCTCTTGAAATGTTCATGAGAACAGCAATTTCCTTTCCACCTGCTGATGCTTTAAGGAAATAATCATCTAACTCCTTAACAATACCTTCCAAGGTCTTCTTGCTTCTCCACTGCACCATGGCCATATGTGCAGTATCTTTAGTACAAGAGCTCACCATTGATAAGTCATCATCAATCAATTTTAAAGGCTTCTGTACCTGAGAAAGTGAATTAGAAACCGCAATCCCAACATTCTCCTCTTCCCGATCTTCTTCCTCAAATTCTGTCTTAGTCTCTGCCCAAGCTTCCTCCTCTCCTACTGATTCCACCATTTTGTTCTTCCCCGGATGTTGTGGATAATAAGTATCCCAGTCATTGTAACTGAAGATTTGAGAAGAATCATACTCATCTATTTTTATGCTTTCTTCTTGAGCAATGTCTACTTTCTGATTATTGGTGGACTTTCTTGAATCAGGGCTAAAAGTAGGCGGTGGTGGAGGCGAAGGAGGTAAAGGAAGAGGAGGGGAAGGCGGTAATGCTTGGATATAAGAGGTATTTTCAAGCTCTAATGACTCTGATTCAGTGAATTGCCTAAGGGTTACACCAGTATTCTTCAGCGCTCTCAAATAAGCCAATTGAGCATCTGCAAATTCTCCTCGAAACACTACCAATTGTTTCATTAGCCTCTTTCTCTCCTTGCAAATCTGCACCCTCTCTTCCTTATGAATCTTCGATGCTACACAACCCATTTCTTCAGTGCAGTCAAAAGAATTATGCTCTTAGTTCAACTTGAGGGCATAATAGAATGAGAAAACCCCAGATGCAGTCACAATTCCTTGTACTTCTATACCAGAAAGATTAGCATAATATTAACAAAGAGTGAATCTAAGCAACTTCTTTCTTGATGCATAACCGTCTCAGTTGACTATACATATACAGAAGAAAACAATCCTAAAACTGCACAGTTAAAAGAATTTGAGGTTCTCATAGTGGTTGCAATTGGTTGCATTGTTTTTACTGACTTCAGAAACTTTAAAGGGAAAAAAAATAGAAAACGTCAAGAAAGAACACTGGAAAGTTTCAAAGTCTCACAACCAAATAAAATATATAAGAAAAAAATGCTTGCTTTAGTTAATTATTCATATTAGTCCAGTTAAATTGATATCCATAGTTATTAAATGAGTGAAATCAACTATCTATTGTCTAAACGGCATCCAATTTCGGATAATACCAATAAACACATACCCAAAGCTGCCAGCAGATATTTTCAAAGTTGATATGAAATTCTTCGCTGATTTAGCAAAGAACAAAGCTTTCATTCCCAAGTCATGTCTCTGCGACTCTTAAACTGCACAGACGTTCCAGTTCTTCCTGATTTACAAGCCCCGTAGATAAAAGAAAAGTTCATTAAGATAGTACCCAGCTTCGAACTCTCGATAGCTCACAAACAAACGAAGCTGCAAACCAAATAGAAAAAAACAACAATACAGTTAAAAAAGAAAAGCACATACCCAAACGGGTCTTATCGCTTTAAGTAAGAAGTAATCTCGAAGGAGATGTTTTTAAGTTTTCCCAAAAACAAAACAAACCAAAATAAAATATTTAAAACAAATTGGCACTGACATGGAAACTGGCAATGTGACAGGCATATACAGAAGGAGACCAGTGTTCTTCTTCCTTTTTATTTTATTTTTTTTTTTCCCCCACTGCTGCATATATTAAATATAAAAAGAACTACTAAACCAGTACTTTCTTTTTCTTTTTTTTTCCTTTCCTTTTCTTTTTTCCTTGACTAGGAGCAGTAACAACGAGTAACCATTTCTCCAAAGAATGATCTGGTTTCGAAAACATCAAAAACAGGAAGGCTCGTCGTCTCCGTATAAGAGAAGAAATTAACAAACTAAAAAAAAACAACAAAAAAGAAACTCACTTGCAAGTGTATATGCTTGCTTTACAAAGGCATGGAAGACAGAAAGATGGAGGGGTCGGCTCGAAACCCGAGAGCAAGGGAAGCATCCAAAGCAGCAATGGTGCATTTATCAGTAGGCCATTATTATACTGTGAACAATGAAGCTTTTTCTCGTTTTAGAAAAAGAAAAATAAAAATTCAAGCTTTTTCTTGGAGTACAAACAAGAATACACTAGCACAGACCACAGAGTGGGTCAGGCCATGAATGTTTATATGAGTTGTCATTGGTTGCATTTTAGCATTTGATTGGAGGAGGGAGTGGACATTACTTTGCAAGACATGGATTTGATGATTTTTGGACATGTGAAAATTATTTTATACCCATGGTTAAGTAATGTGAGTTGTTTAGGAGTGAGAAACTTTGGAAAAAATAAAAATCGAATTATATATGGTTTTTAGTTTAGTTATTTTGTCTTTGATTTTGGTTTTTAATTTCCTATAATTTCGATGTTTGATTTTGGATCGGTTATTATAAAGCATTTATTTTTTGAATGGGCTCAAACCGTCTGACTAAATCAAATCGACTAATTTGATTTAATTTCCAAACTTATTTTAGTTTAATTTAATTTTAAAGAAAAATTAATTTCAATTTATTACATTTCACTTTAAAACCGAACCACCAGTTTACACCATCCTAATAAGTTCTTGTTTTATCATTTCTATTATATTTGTAAATAGAGAATTTTTAAGAGATTTTTTTGAAAGATCTCGTACAAGTTTGGTAAAACTACTTTGTTAGATAATTTTCATATTATAAATTGAAGTTTGAGGGATCACAGATAAAAGTTAATCTATAAAAATTTTAAAATTTTTTGTCTATAAAAATAATTTAGAATTGCATCAATAGTGAAACTACTGTAGAGAATTGAGATTTTTTGTATCCATACAGAAGTGTTTATTTACCATTAAATTAACACAATTAAATATAAACGGTAGATTTAAAAAAGAAAAATTTAAACAGGTTGTATTCATTTTTTAAAAAAGAAAAATTAACTTATATTTATTTATTATTATTATTTTTGAATTCAAATAGACATTTACTCTATCAATTACTTTTACATCTATATATCTTTATTCATAGATGAATTTTTTTATATGTCTTTCCAATTTGTAATTATATATATCTTTATTTATAAGTAATGCTTATTGTTTAGGGTTTTATATTGGATGTGTTTAATTTACTCTATTTTAGTTTATATATATATATATATATATATATATATATATATATATATATATATATATATATATATCTTATAAATTTTTCATTTCCTTATTTTATTTCTTCGAAGTTGTAGGATTTATGTATTTTTATAAATATTTATTTTATATGTGCAATAAAAATAACATCTAATACAATGTACAATAACAAAGTAATACAGCAATCCGCGTAATGTGCAAGCCTCCGCCTAGTTATATTTATATAGGTGCATCAATAGACGAAAATAATTTTAATAAATTTAATTCAAATATAATTAGTTTAGTAAAATAAAAAACCTGAACTACAGTACTTTTACTTATACTAAATATAAAAAAATATAGTTTATAAATAAATTACATAAAATTCATTTATGTCAAATAAGATTCTGTTAAAACTATTGAGTTGTGCTTTATATTTGATAGAATTTAAGAATGATTTTTAATTTTTATTTTTATATATTCAAATTTAATTATCTTGTAGATTTTAAGTAAGAATTTAAAATGTAGTTTAATTAGGGGCATATTATTATTATTATTATTATTATTATTATTATTATTATTATTGAATTGAGCATTATATATCATTTTAACACTTTTTTTGGAAGCAATATAAAAACCTTGTTTTAATAGTATAAAAATGAAGAAAATTGTCCACATTTTTTTGAAAGGAGAGACAGGTTTCAATTTTGTGAAATTTGTTTTTCTTTTCCTTAGAAATTTCTAGATTAAATTATCATTGAGTGGCAGTAGACATGGCCACGGTTCCGGAACCGGCGGTTTCGGTTCCAGAAAAGCTGGAACCGGAACCGAACCGAAATGGTCCGGTTCCGGTTCCGGTTCCGATCCGATTACAAAACCGACGGTTCCGATTGGTTTTCCGGCGAATCGCATAATTTTAAATTTTAAATTTTGGATACCGGTTTAAAAAAAAATTTTATATGAACATAAAAAATTAAAAAATACAGTTAAAAAATTATAAAATATGAAGACCGGTTAAAAAAAAATTATTTGAACATAAAAAATTAAAAAATACACCTAAAAAATTTTAAATTTTGAAGATCGGTTTAAAAAAAATTATTTGAACATAAAAAATTAAAAAATACACCTAAAAAATTAAAAAATACTTCAATTAAATTTATTTTTTTAAAGACTTGAATTGTTGAGTGTTGAACATAATGATTTTTTTTAAAAAAATTTTGAACTGAATTTTTTTTTTTTTAAGTTTGAACAAAATTAAAAAAAAAAAATGGGCTTGAACTTAATTTTTTTTTTGTTTAAAAAAAGATTAAGTTGCCTACGTATCCTCTTGGGGTTTAGAGGAATCAAAGCCCACGTAGTTCTTACTTACCTTATATCAATTTCACCCCTTTTACCTTAATCGCTATTTGCACCACCGGTTGATGTTCCCATTGAGGACCCATCGTATAAATCAAATAAATCTTCATTTTCTTTTGGATTTTCTTGGGCTCTTAGTTCGGCTTTGGTCCAATCATCCACGCACGCTTGTGCTTCTAATGAATCGGGTGTCATACGAGATCGTGTTTCATCAAGTATGTTACCTCCTTGACTAAAAGCTTGTTCAACCGCAACAGTGGAGACCGGAGCTGCTAAAATTTGTTTTGCAAGTAAAGAAAGAATTGGAAAAGTATTTGCGTGACGACTCCACCAATCTAAAATTGGAAAATCTGCATCTGCATAATTATCACCAAACTCAAAAGAAGTTGTTAGATAATTGTCAAATTCAGAAATAGAACTGGATTCCCTTGTTCTTTTTTGTCTTTGCAATAAAACTTGTTGAGCAACATCAACACCACTTACCCTTTGTGTTGAAAATTGTGGAATATTAGATTGAGAAGAAGTAGAAATAGAAGTAGATGAACTAGAAACTTGAACAAATTCATTATATAATTGCATAATATTTTGTTTAACTTCATGCACTAGTACATTTATATTAACATTATCTTCTACATCAAGATTTAATACGTCATAATAAATAGTCAAATAATCACATAAAATATATATTCTACATCTAGGATCAAATACAATAGCAACAAGATAAAGAGGTGGTATATTTTTAAAATAAGATAACCATTTTTTTTTCATTGAAAAAATACAATCTTTTAATAAATCATCATTTTGAAATTCTTGTAGTGCAGTAACAATATTAATACACATAGGTAAAAATAAATTAGATGTGGGATAATAAACTCCACTAAATTTATAGGTAGCATCATTAAAAATTTTTAAAATATCTAAAATTTTTGCACAAATCTCCCAATTTTGTGGATATAAATTAATATCCTCAATATTATTAGTAACAAAAAAACATAATAATTCTTTATAAGAAAAAGACTCGTTTAGTAATTCATATGTTGAATTCCAACGAGTTGGGACATCCCTTGGAAAACGTTTTGGTCTTTTATTATTTTCTTTACAAAATTTAGCCCAACTTTTCATCACTTGGGGATGTGTCCATAAATATGAAATAGCTTTTTTAATTGGAGAAATAAAAGAATCAAGAATTTTCAAACCATCTTGTACACATAAATTTAAAACATGGCATGCACATCTTATATGAAAAAATTTACCACCAATATTTGGTTCACAAATTTTTTTAAGTTCAATAATTGATCTAGTATTTGCAGAAGCATTATCAAATGAAATAGAAAAAAATTTTTTTGTCAACCTATATTCATCTAAAATTGAAACAATTACTCTATAAATATTATTTGCAGTATGTTTATCATCAAAAACACGAAAACCAATAATTCTTTTTTGAATTTTCCAATCATCATCAATCCAATGACATGTAATACCCATATAAGAATGCATTTGCCAATGATCACTCCAAACATCACAACAAATTGAAACACGAATTTTCAATTGAGAAAATAAAAGTTCTAACTCTTTTTTTCCTTTGTTATATAAAGAAATAATAGTTCGTTTTACAGTATTTCTTGGTACTCTTTTAGCACAAGGATTTAAAGCTTTTTGACAATAATTATTAAAACCTAATTTTTCACCAAAACTAAAAGATAAATGTTCCATAGAAATCATTTTTGCTAATTCTTCTTTTTGTATTTTATCAGAATATTTAAATAAAGAAAGGTTAGAAGCGTACCCGGAAATTTGTTGTTGAGACCGATCAACTCCTATTTTTGTTGGATGTTTTGCCTCCAAATGCTTCCAAAATGATCCATAGCCGCCCGCTTGTTTAAATTTATAAGATTTTCCACAATAATTGCAAATTACATCGTACATTTTCTCACCTTTGAATTTTTTTGTGAAATGAATGGAGAATATGTCGGAACTTTGTCTTGCTCTTGTAACAATTTTTGCTCGTTGCTCTTGCTCTTGCTCTTCATCTTCTTGAAATTGCTCATTAAATTCGGATTCTTGAGTTGGAATATCGAAATTTTCATTTGGAAAACCTTCAAAATTAAATTGGTCGGGAATCATATCATAGATGTCGTTTGTAGGGATAGATGATTCTCCAATTTTTCCCTTGCCCTTACCCGAATTTGAGTTTCCTCCACTTGCCATTATATGATAATAAAATATAATTTGGAAAATTGAATAAAAAAAATTAGAGAGAATAATTACTTAATAAGAGATATTGTAGAGTAGAGAAGAATAAATGAATAATATAGAGTAGAGTGTAGTATATTGTAGAGAGAGTAAGTAGAGAGTGTAGTATATTGTAGAGAGAGTAAGTAGAGAGAGTTGAGATTTTTTTTGTAATGAATTTGTAAATAAAATGAGGTATTTATAATAAATCCAAAAATTCATTTTTCCAAAAATACCCTTAAAATTAGCCGTTATATAGCCGTTTATGGCTGTTGAGAGGGGTAATTAAGTCATTTCACAACAAAAAAAAAAAAAAAATCAAAAATCTGACAGTTACAACGGCTAGAACCGCCGGTTCGAACCGGCGGTTCTAACCGGCCGGAGAACCGACGGTTCCAGTCCGGTTCCGACCGGTTCTCTGGAACCGCCGATTCTGGTTCCTCATTTGCAGGAACCGAAACCGAACCGGATTTTTTCGGTTCTGGTTCCGGTTCGTCCCAGTTCCGGTTCTTACCGGTTCCGGTTACGGTTCCGGGCAGGTTCGAACCGACGGTTCCGGTTCCCGAAACCGTAATTTGGCCATGCCTGTGGCAGCATCATAGCAAAAGAAAACCCCACTTCTTAAAAGTCCATCCAAGTTTCAACACTGCAAGATTGTTACTTTCTTTTTAACTTTCTAAAAGCAATTTTAAGAAAAGCACTTTTCCATCTAATGATTTTGTCTACACTTAGACTTAATCTTTTTTGGTCTAATAGTTTTTGCCATATCACTTAATGCTTCTTCCTTTTTTTTTTTTTTTTTCCCTGAGTCACATTTGACATAAAAGATAAAAAGCCAAATCCTTAATTATTAGAATGGCCTTTAGACAATCTTACAACCTAAGATTTTCTGTTTTTTTCTTTCAGAAAAAATATTTTTGTGTTCATGAGAATTAATATATGATGAAAATTTTCTTTAACTTCATAAGAATTAATAAACGTTTTTATATTTCATACCCTATTTATGTATCCCGTCAATCTATTTGATCTAACTTCTAAACCTGATGATCGATTGATTTAGATTATAATCAATCTCTAAAGACTCTACTAAAATTGGATCGAGAATTTTAATTTTCAATTGAACAAAGTTGGAGGATCAACTTAAATCCAATTTTTACCTTCTATGAATCAAAATTTGAACCAAAGACTGATAACTAAAATCGACAGTTCTAGTAAAAGGAAAAAGATTAAAATTACTTTCAAACCTAAAATTAATTGGTCCAATTTTGAATCTCATCGGTCGAAACTGCCAGTTTATTTATCCAAACCAACTCTTATTGATCTCCTTATCAACCAAAAGAAAAAGCTATAGTATGACCGGGATGACAACGGGTTAGACACCTACTTAAAATGTACTATCCATATCTGATTACAAATTAGATATTTAAACATGTCCCAAGTCCGATTATAATTATCCATTTAAAAATTTAAACCCCTTAAATACCCATTTAGCATTAAAAATATTTTTTTTTATTTCAAAAAAAGAGCAAGTAAAAGTTATAAAATTATTTATTTTGACTTAATAAAAATATAATATAAAATATAATTATAATTAAAAGAGTGTGTATATATTATTTTTTAAATATTTATTTAAAATATTTTTTAAATATTTATTAAACGGGTAATGGGTAGGGTACCCTCGTCCTTAAATCCAAACTCGATATGGGTAATAAAAATACTATCCGAATCTGTTCCAAACCCATTTATTTATTATCTGAACTCATTAAAATCGAATTGGGTGCCCATTGAGTTGGGTTAAATGCCAACCCTGAGTATGACTTAAGTTCTATTAAGTCCAGTTGAAATGGATTATCAGATTTTGGTTGGGCTTTGATCCATGTGGTTTCATTTGGGCTCGTTCCAAGGAGTGTCTATGGGCCTATTGTTCATAACTAACATTTGGATGAACCGGAAATCCAATGGTGGATGTGCCCTTTCTTGTGTCTACACAAGTATATCCTTGTACTTTAAATAGACGTTATAACAATCTTAATTTTGAGAGAAATTTATTATACCGTTAAACTAATAAATTTTAATAACATTTCATCTGCTCTCCATACTAATAATAATATTTTTTTGATATTTTTTATTTTATATGTAAAAATATTAATTTAATGAGATTATTATAAGTTTTGAAATAATAGTTTTTATAATTTTCAACTAGTCAATAAATATTTAATTGATTAAATTTTATAAAATAAGTATTTAATTATTCAATAAATGTTTAATTGATAAAATTTTATAAATTGAAATATTTAATAAAAAAATTTTATAAATAAAATATTTAATTTATATAATTTTATAAATTAAAATGTTCAATGAGTAAAAAAAAATTTAAGTGTCCCTCAAGATTTTTTTTTATTTTTGTAAATTTTTGGATATATTATTATTGATTTAGCAATAAATAAATTGTGGATTTCACAAAACAAAAAGGACTCTTTCCCGACTAATTACTCTAATTTTATATTTTTGAAAAATATTATTCATTAACTGAAGTAATTATTAAAAATTATTTATTTATTTATTTATTTGGTCATATCATTAGTTATACGTCACAAACAACTGTCAGAACCTTACTCTATTTTGTCTTAGTAGTCAAATGGACGACGTTGTTAATTTTTTTTAATTTAATTCTTTTAATTTTATTTGAGTTAATTGTTCATTAGCGTAAAAATTATATTATTTATTTTATTCTAACTAAATTTTAAAAAATAAATTGATAATATGATATGTTTAAATTAAGTTGAGAGCCAATTCGATATTTTTTTAGCTGAAAATTTTTTATTCTCAAAACAAAAAATCATATTCACTCTATTTCACTGTAAGGATATTTTAAAGTTTTTGACATTAAATAAAAAATAATTAAAAATTTTAATTTAGCAAATGTAAGACCATCATTATTCTTATTCACAAATGCTTTTTTTTTAGGATTACTCATAAATACTAATATACTATCATGGGACATATATACAAACAATTATTAATAGTCTCTCTGTATTATAATTTTTGTCACACTTTTTTTATTTGTTATAAATTGGTATTATGTTTATTTTTTATAAGCAATAATATTTAAAGTTTTTTTTTTTACTTTTATTTAATATGCTTATATATTAATGAATATAATAGTTAAACTACGATATTATCATTAATTAAATCTTGATATAAATAAAATCAAAATATCAACCTTTGATCTTTAAAAAAATTAATATGAGAGTATATTAAAAAAATAAAGCAAAATTTGATAATTATATTAACTAAAATTTTTTTAATCTCTGAATAAGTCAAATCATGATAAAAGTTAGGGGATGGAAGAAGTATTAACTTTCCATATAATACTAAATAATGAATTAAAAATACAAGTGTTGGAAATAATGGTTTGACATTTTTCTATATTAAGCGAGGTTGACGGTTCAATTCTAAGTTTATAGGTGAAATATAGGTAGAATTTATATGTAAATAAGTTTTTTGTATTTGGAATAATGTCAATTAGGCCCCTTAATTTATTTAACGAGATTAAAAATATCAAGTTTAATCTTTTAGACTAATTTAGTCTTTGAATTTGTTTAAAATGATTGATAAGGTTGGATTTGACATTTTAAACCAATTTAACCCATGTTTACATATTAATGAATTAATTTAATTTAAAAGGACTTTTTGTTCTATAGTGAAAACACATACATCAAATGTCACGTTTGAGAAAATAGCTTGTTTCAAAATATTTGTGGTTTTAAGGAATAATAAATATTTTTTTTTATGTTTACTCTTTGTATATGACAAATAATTATTACTTCAATTTAATGGTTTTTTTAGAGAATTAATATTAAACTAAGGGTAATATAGTCAATTTATTCAATAATTTATGGTGATGTCAACACATTTAATAGTTTTATTAAGGAACGTGAAATTCTAAATGTGACAATTATTATAGAACAGAGGTAGTATCATTTTTCTCTACTTTATATCCAATTAATTTCTTTAATAAATTACATAACTCGATTCTAATTATAGTTTTAATAAATATTTATATAAAAATTATCGTATTATGAATATAGTGAAATATTATGAGCTAAATTGATAAAAAATGTTAAATATGACATTTTTAATTATTTTATATAAATTTAGAATTAAATTAGCAAAAAATTAAAATTTGATCTTTTTTATATTGTTTAATAATTTCAGACGAAATTGATCTTTATTTTAAACGCATTCTATAAATTTTCGTAAAATTTATTTTTTACGGACTAAATTGATTTTTTTGAATTTTTTTTTTTATCGATTAAGTCGATTGGAAAATGAGTCATCAGTAGAAAAAGCTGAACGGAAAGCGGCGTGATAAGAGCCGGTGCTTACTGCAAAGTGCTTTGAGACTCGAAATCCGTCTCCCCAAAGGCAAGCAAACGCTGCCATTGCTCTCACTGACAATTATATCTGCAACTTTTTTTTTTAATTTACACCTAGTGAAAAAATAAAATAAATTTAATTTCATTGATTTAAGATATGCACCAATTGAATTTACATGTATCCCACATCTCAAATTTTTAAAACAAATATTGGGATTAGATACTGGAGATTGTTAACTTTTTTTTTTCTGATTTTATTAATAATAATAATAATAATAATAATCATAATAATAAAATATTTATTGGCTGTTCAAAAAAATTTATTAAAACAAATATACAAATTGAACGTAATAAAAAATTTTATTTCAAAAAAAAAAAAATTATGCAAGTTATAACATATCATAGCTAATCACAATTCACACGTGTGAACGAGTACAAATGTGGACTCTATGATTGTTCATTATTCTTTAATTTTTAATATGTTTTTGTTGTGCAACTATAATTTTTTTTTCTTTGTTTTAATAGTATAAAATTTTAAACATTGCAATTTAAAAACATCATTTCATATGGTTTTTGCAAATTTTTCTTTTTCTTTAATATATATGTAAATTAGGAGTATTTCTTTTCCATAAAGATTAGGTTACCAAAAATAAAATATAACAGACAATTAAAATATTTTCGAAAGAAACCTGGACATTATAAGTTCATGTTTTTATATAGCATGCGTGTGTTGGATTAAAGCTTTTTTCTTTTCATTTCCTTCGTGTTTTTTTTCTCTCTCTTCAATGTGCATCATTTGTCTATTTATTACTTATTTAGACCGGGTCTATAATCACGCTTATAAACCGAACCAATTACAATAAGAATTCTTTAAAAAGTCTTTTAATTTCATATTTTTTTTTCAGTATATGGTTAGAAATACACTCGTTTCAATAAAAAATTTTATTCTCATTAGTTTGGTCTATAAGTGGAGCCACAGACCTGGTCTAAATAAAATTTTTCGATTAATTAATGTGTGAAATTGTGTTGTCCTATTATTATTATTAATTATTATTATTATTATAGATTTTTCATTGGAAAATATATAATTTTTATGTAAAAGAATTAAAAATGCAGTAAGGCAGCGTTTGATTTAGCTTGATTTGCATGCAATGACTATGCTAAATATGTTTGCAAGGATTTTAGTTAATAGTTCATAGAGGTCATAATAAATTGTGGATTCAATAGTTGCATTTGAAAACTTTTTCCCACGAGCAATTAACTGATTTATATTTATTGAACTATATTAACTTTATAAAAATAATTAACATTATTTTTTCAAAGTAATATTTCCATGTGATCATCTTATTTATAATTGTTTAAAAATAAGAAATAATTGTTAGTTATAAGAATATAATTAATACTATTTTATTTATAACGCAATTAATATTATTATTTTTTAATAATTTTTATTAAATATTTATATTAACATATTACTACCTCTGTTCTATAATACTTGTCGTGTTTGGAATTTCAAGTTGCTTAAGACAACCATTAAATTTGTCTAAGTTACAATAAATTATTCAATAAATTGATTATATCACTCTTAATTTAACACTAATTATCTCATAAAATCATTAAATTGAAGTAATAATTACTGATTATATATAAAGCGCAAACATGGAAAAAAAAAAAAAAAGAGATTTATTACTCATTGAAACCACAAATGTGACAAGTATTATATAACGGAGATAGTATGAAGCTATATATTTTTTTTATTCATTGAAAGATCCAACGAGTCAAAAGAATATCGTGCACTACATAATAAGGGGTAACCCTCATATTTACTCACTAAACTAGTAAGAACTCTTGTGGTTGAAATCTCTCAAACCTACAACTTTTTACTTCTCACATAAATGAAAAGACTAATAAGACTGTATCAGATTAATTTGCATGACTCTCCTATAGTATAACAAAACCAATGGTAAATTGATCAATTATCTTTTATCTCAAAAGTAATATTTACCTGTGAAAGTATTTATTATATCTAATGTAAATACAGGTGACACAAGAAAACACATTACTTATTACTCTTTAAAATACTCAAAATGGCTTATATTTTGGATATAATAATCACTTAAAAATAACTTATATTTTGAGATAGAGGAGTATTGAATATACAGACAATAATAGGGGTGGCAATTGAACCTGATCCAACGGGTAGCTGATCCAATCCGATTCGATTTTAGCGTGTTTAGTAGTGAATAAAATGGTTTGAGACAGGTTTAGGTAGTATTTTACTACTCGTAGTGGGTTCAGGTCGGGTTCGATTTCAAGGACGTGGGTATCCACTATCCGTTTAATAAATATTCAAAAATATTTAAAATAATTATTTTTTGAATAATAAATTATATATATACACTTTTTTAATTATAAGTGTGCTGTAATTATTTAATATTGATATTATATTTTTTATTAAGTCAAAATAAATAATTTTATAATTTTTACTTATTTTTATTTAAAAAAATTAAAAAAAAAATTTTTAATGCTAAATAGATAATTAGAATTAGGTTTTGAACAAATTCGGGTAATAAATATGAATGTTTAAACAGATTTGGGACGGATTCAGATACCTAATTTTTCGGATTCGAATTCAGATGGTACAATTTACACGGGTACCCGATCCATTGCCATCCCATTACAATAGCATTGAAAAGAGAGGGGAGTAATGTTACATATTGACAAATAGAGAGAATAGCATTGAAAGGCGAGGGGGGAGTTTAAACAGAATGTTCTACATGGGCCACAACCTATAATTGAAACGATATTCATCTTCAAACATTTTATAATGCCAATTTAATGCTAACTCAATAGAAACACACACTTTATGGTGATAATTTTTTAGCATTGAATTGCTAAAAAAAAAAAAAAAAGGCATTCTCATTATCTTGTTCCAATTCACCAAATTAATTAAATATTCCACCCATTAAAATTGAAATATATATAAATAGAAGGGGACATTCTTTTTCTTTTTTAGCTGGAAAAAAATTACAATAGATTGTGACCTTGCACATGAGACAAGACATTGAATACTTTCACAACAGCAAAAAGAGTAAAAAAAAAAAAAAAAAGAAAAAGGGTGTTTCAAAAACACAAAAGATATTATTTCCTCGGTGCATGTTTTATCTGCGGTTTAAAGTTTTTACGTGATATGTTAAAAAGCAATTCAACTTAACTATAATAAATAATTTATTAATTAATTAAATTATTTTTTATTTCGCCTAATTAGTCAAATATTAATAATTATTTTTTCATTTAATCTATTACTGAAATTAAGAAAGAAAAGATGATAAGGTAGGTTTTTAGAAAATTAAATACAATAACTATTGTCTTCTGTAAGACAATAGTAGAACTGAAAAAAAAAATAGTACTCATTAATCTTAGCAAAATGATATAGAATGAAACTTCTTCTTCAAAACGACAGATAAAAATTAAGGGTGTATTTATTTATAGAAAACAGTTTTTTTGGAAAATAAAAATTTGAAAACAAAAAATGAAAAATTCGTTTACTTGGTAACAATATAAAAATTATATTTTAATTTAAAAATTTCACAAACATTATTCATAATTTTCATAATTAAAATAAAATATTATAAACTAACTTTAGAAATTTTTATTTAAAATTTCTAAATTTTTATTATCGATTATTTAAAATAATAATAATATCAAATTTTATTATTTTGTATAATTTTTTAAAAATAAAGGATATAATATATCTACAATAATAAAATTAATTATATATTAAAGCATAATATGATTTTTTTTATGTTATTTAAATATTTTTATTTATTCAATAGAAATATTTATAGAAAAAATTATTTGCAGATATTATAACGTCAATTATGAAAATGACAATTTATAAAATTAAAAATAGTTGAAAAATATGTCTTTTATTATAAAAAAATATTATGGAAAACAACTTAAAACTTGTTTCTAAACCTTAGTTAAATTTTGAACCTTAGTTAAATTTTGGAAACTTTGGAAACGTATTTTTCAATTTTCCAAATAGAAAACTTTATGATGAATATGAAACAAAATTTTATCAGTCAACCAACATTTATCAGATTATACAATTAGTACTAACCGTTAGTTACAAATTATCACCAAATATTATATATGTGGCAAGTCCAGTAATACAGTTGATAAATTTACTATCAGTCTTTTATTAACTAGAGTTGGAATTTTAATGTAGTAAATAAATTTGTTTTTATTAGACTAAGTAGGTAGACTTTGAGTTTATGTATTATCTGCATTCTTAAATACTTATTATATTTTCTTTTTTTTTTTTTTTTTAAATAAAATGAACCTTCTTCCTTAAAGAAATAAAATAAAATAAAATGAACCTCCTTAGATACAAAGAGAAAGAGAGCTTTAAATTAATTTTAATTTCACTTTGAAAAGGTGAATGGATGATAGGTAACTATTAAGTTAAGGTATAATCTATATCCATATAATTTATAAAAGCAGAGCAGTTTGTCTTATATTACAGACAAGTGTAAGGATAACCATTATTTAGCATAATTGTAAGGAGATAGTCGGTTTATATTTTTAGATAATATCTATATCAAGATAATATATGTTAGTTACATTCCATCAAGATAAAGATAATGTCATTAAATTAAATTATATTAGAATACATATAACCCAGGCAATGCAAATTGAATAAACAAGAAACACTTCATTTTTTTCTTAATAATAATAAAAAAAATTTTGATTGATTAGCCTAGTGTATAGAGTAATTTCATACACTAAGAGTTAAGTTGCACGGACATGAGATATAAGGAGATATGGAAACGTATGAAATACAACAATTTAAAAAAAAAAAAGTAGAATATCTACACGTGCATGACACACTGCACTAAATAAATATAATATATTAATATTTTAAATAAATAAATAATTATTTATAATTAATCTTAAATATACAATAAAAAATACTTAATTTTTTATTTCAATATAATTAATTAAATTCTTAAAATTATTATCACTATTAAAAAATATATTAATAGTGTGCATGGCTTATTTGCTAATGCATACCTTGATGAAAAATTTCGTAGATACTTAAAAAAGACACATCTTATTATTACAATTTTTTTAACATATCTCGACGGTATATAATTTTATAATACATTTCATAATGATTTTATTATATAATTTTTTTATTTTTAAATAATATTATAAAATGTTATTTTATCATTTAATATTGCTATGGAATTCCCACCTCTCTTTACTTACATCCCAACTTGTCATGTAAGAAAAGTAGTGACGCGTGAGAGAAAATAAGACTTATCACTTATTGATTAGACAAATCTTTGTCTTTTTTAAAAATTATTTTTGGCATAAATAATTTTCAAAAAATTTTATGAAATTTATTTATATTTTCTATTTTTGTATTTGATATGAATAAAATAAAATATTTTATTTTACTTTCACTAACCATTTCTTTCTGGAAATCAATACAATTGCCATTTATAAATGAATTATATATTTTGAATTTATCTATACTGTATAAAATAACAATTATAATAAATAATTAATACTATATATAAAAATAATAAATACAAACAATAAGTATTAACGAGTAAAAGAATATGCAACACATTGTAAAAATGGAAATAACTGTATTATAAATGGAAATTGGAAATCTTGTTTCATTTCCATCTTCAATAAAAATAAATGTTAAAAATTGAAGATGTAAATTTTAAATGCAAAAATTTATAGTAAATTATATGTAATTGGTTTTTCTTTTTTAATTTCAAGCAAATAACTAAAACCGAAAATTATAAATTTACTTTAAAGTTGATGTTGAAAATTATATTCTTTCAAATATTGAATTTCATATTCTCAATGCATTTATATTAAATCCAGCATTAAGTTCCAATAAAAATACATAAATAAAATTTTAATTTAGAATGTTAATAAGTATTTTATTAAACGCTTAAATATTAAATTTTAAACAGTTGATTGTCAATCATCTCAAATACAACTTTAATTTACGATGGAAATCAGATTTGAAACTTTAGATCTTGTTTAATTGGAAGTAAATAAATTAGAGAAAAGAAACTTCTCAAAAAGTGAATAAAATATTTTATTTGATTTGTATTATCAATTCAATTTTCTTAGAAGCAAGTGAGCAATTTACTATTTAAGAAAATATATTTTTAAAAAAATATTTTTATCGAAAAATATATTCTTTTAAAAAATTGATCATTTTGACTTTAGTTGTATTTAATAATTTCACATCCTTCTATAAGAAGTAAGAAAATAAATTAAGACATATTTTTATAACAATATCACAATTAATTGAGTTAGGAGATAAATTAACAAAACAGTACACCCTTTGACCGTTGGCTTGTTTTTTTTTGGCTAGTCTTCAAATTTCGTATCAGCTTTCCAAAATATTGAAGCTCTTATATTTAATGATTTGCAAATTTGATTAATGAATAACATTCTTCTCAAAAAGGAAAAAAAAAAAAAAGAAAAGAAGGAAAATAAAATAAGATAATTGCAAAATGGAAGAGGGTAAAAGACTTGTAATTGACTCCATAACAACATTTCAATCCCAACAAAAAACTATTTTTTAAGAAAAGCAAAATTTGAAACCGACAAGATAGGGTCTGGTCTGGTCCCAAATAATGCATGGGACATAAAATTAAATTGCAAAATAATAAAATACTTAATTCATTTATTTATTTATTAATTAATTATCCACACGGAGAAATCCTCGTAAACTATGGCAATCAAAGCTCAAAGTAACGCATGCACATGGCCTAGCTGGACAAAGCAGATATCAGTAACCTCAAAGGTCACCAATCATTTTAAATAAAAATTCCTTTAATAAATCCAAGAATCCATGCTTGATGATGCTTCTCCTTCTTTGGTCAATTCTAATAACTACTGTTTAAAGATTTTAAAGATTCCCTACACCCAATAAGTTTCAGAACTGCAATGAGTGTGTTTTAAGCCATTTGGACCCACAAGTGTGAGAAAGAGAGTACTTTCTAGGCGATCATTAATACCCTTCATGTTTATAAGAATTTGAAGCCTTTTTGGTATTGTATATATAATGGCTTTGGCGACCATTATTATCTCTTTTGTGGGTATAAATTATAGGAGTAGTAGGAGGAGCCTACTTAGCGACTCAGTTGTTCTTTTTCTTTAATGGGTATTGAGTGTTTTTGGTCCCTTGTGTCTCTCGTGGGTTCTTTTTTGGAATCTTGTTGGTGGGTTTTGTCCTGCTAAAATAGTAATATTTTGTTTTCTCAGACACCAAAATTTGAAGGGGTTGACCTAAAATTGGTGTTTGTTTTTTGGACAGAGTTCTGGTTATGTGATTTTTGTGGGTTTTGATCTTTTATGAAGTGGGTATGTCTAAATGGAGTGGTTTTTGAAGTGGGTATGAGGGTCTTTCTGCAGATTAATTAAGGAGATGCATTTTGGCTTTGAGGAGTTCAAGATTGGTTTTTTGAGAAATATAAAGAGGGTTTTGATTTTAGAATGGTGATTAATTGAGGATAAAAATCACCACTGCGATTCTGCGTTTTATTTTTTGGCTTGAAATAGGGGCACTGTTCTGTTGCTTTTAAAGAAAAAGTTTATTTGGTTTGTTCTTTTCTGGCTTTTCCTGTGATTATAAGTTTTAAGGAGGTTTTCTTTAAGCTCTGCATTAGCTTACCTGTGTAAGGAGTTTGATTCTCTAAGATTTAGTTGCTTTTACTCTTGTAAAAATGGCTTGCATGAAATTGGGATCTAAAAGCGATGCATTTCAAAGGCAAGGGCAGGCCTGGTATGTAACCCTCTTCTCTTCTTATTTAGTATTTTCTATAATTTCTGTTTTCTTCAGCTTTTTCTCACTTTTGTTATTTTTTTTAAAACTTGGATCTTCCTAATTCCTATTCACTCATCCTATCTTCTTGCCACAAATTGGTTTCGTAATTAAGTCTAGTTAAAGTTGTCGGATATCATTCTTCTGCATGAGTTCCTATATGTTTATTCAGCGAAGTTAAACATCTGCATGCTTCAATGGCGATCCAAAATAGAATTGACTTTTACCTGACAGTGAAAGTGATGTATAAATTCTCAAAAACTTGAACTTTGTGTGATGTATAAATTCACCTTCACTGTATCTTTAGCCTTTTTCCCCTCCAGGTAAGACGTTTTTATTAAGGGGACCTTAGTTCAGATGTGGAGTTGCTTAAGGATTCATACATCAATGTCTATGTTGATGAAAATTGTTATAAGTGGTGGTTTAAAATAAAATGTCTGGTGTAACGGTAATTGTCTGGTAAATTAGAGTATTTAGTTTGTTAAGTTGCTTAGGGATTCCTCTAGTGAAAGTAACACTATTGAAAATTAGAGCTGAACTGACCAAGTGGTATAAAGTAAATGGTCTTTGAACTTTTGCCACTGGTTGTTGAAATAGCATAGCAGAGAAATGCTTATTTAGATTGAGATTGTTAGACCTGGTAATAGAGTATCAATCACTTCTAATGCTCCCTGTACTCTCTAAATTGTTGGTTCTCGGTCCTGATTGCTGCAACAGGTTGTTGAGTTTCAAGTTTCAATAACCTTGCTGGCTAATCAACTTGCTTATCTGAATAAAAGTAGCTTGCTTGATGTTTCTTTTGATTTATTATCTGTGGTTTCACCATTATATCATGTGGAAGATCCTGCTGCTTCATGGGTGCAGGGTTTTTCTATAGGTGTATACATATATGTAGATTTACTTGTATGGATGCATGTGGTTACATTGACCTGTAGGAAATTCCACACTGGTAGTACACACTTGGGTCTTAAACTTGCTATCTTAATCATATGTAAAACATTTCAGGGAAAGAGGAATTATTGGCAGTGCAACTTCAGCACTAACCAAGTTGTAAAAGATCTGTATTACAGATTTTAATTTTGTTTTACGGAGCATGAAGCTTCAGTTGACGTTTCCTCCTTCACCACCGACCTAAAGAATGCTCCTTAATGATGCATCGAGTACACTATTATTGGGTGAAAGACAGATATTGTCTTTAAAACTATCATGAAATGTTAATAGGTTGGTTCAATTTTGTGGGTTGCGCTAGTTGTTATGTTACATTTTGTGCTATGCCTATGCTTGCATTAGACTTCCAACAATTGAAGGAACATTTGTTTGGGTTTTGATTTATATGTATATCAGACATAAGTACTGAGAGAAAAAGTTCCAAGGGTGTGTTTGGCATTGATATTGTGCTACTGCTGAAAAGCATATTACATATCTGTTAATTAAGAGCAACTAAAACTGGTTTTTAAGGAAGACTCAATATGCTTTAGTATTAAAAACTTCGAAGTAGCATGTAAGATTCATTTACTTAATTACTTTCTGGCCATGGTTTCTTTTGTATAAGTTTCATTTAAGAATAAGGATGTGCCTAGGTTTTTGTACTGCATCCAATTGCGTATGCATTAAATATCTCTAGTCTGTGTGATTTGGCTTAATTGACCTTCCATTCACATACAACGAGTGCAGGTTCTGCACAACTGGGCTTCCTAGTGATATTGTTGTGGAAGTTGGGGAGATGTCCTTCCATCTTCACAAGGTAATTTTGCTTTTTGCCATCTTCAATATTACATTCTTCCCCATTTGGAAGCTTTCATGGAAATTTCCTTGATCATATATAAATTTTATATAAGTCACTCTGCCATATGATAATATTTGACTCCTTTTATTATGAGATTGAGGGACTCAATGGGTATATAAATGATTCACACTGTTGCTTATAATCTTTCATTCTGATTACCGTGTCAATTAAAATTGAATTATAATGATATTGTTTGTGCTTATTGATTGTGAAAATGTATAGAACTTTGCTAAAAAAACTGCATTTTCTTTTATCTTCAGAAGTAGTGAATATTTCTTGATCTTTTGGTAGTTCCCAAAATGGCAAGTCTTAACAGTTTGGGTTGGATGGAATATTACCTGTTAATTTTCCATTAAGCTATTGTGAAATGGTGTAACTTGTGATGCCTTTGGTCTTCTTTCCTTTCTCAATCTCTCTTTCTATGGTAAACCTTGTAGTCAATTTCTTATGAGTTGAAATGAGATAGTTTGTTTTTGTGTGTTTTTGGCTTCATCATCGTATAAGTTATACTCAAATACTTTCTTTCTTGTTTGCATTATAATTGAGCTTGAGTTGTAGACGACTTGTATTTTTCCCGAGGGAAATCTTTTGCTTGATATTTTACTTTCTTTTATTTATTCAGATGGATGCCAAGTCATCTGTCTTTGTAATACTCAGTATTTATCTGCCATGCCAATACATCTGGTGGCTGCAGTCCTATGGTTGTTATCCTATTAACAACTAATCATGGAGCATGCTTTTCTGAATGAATATACCATAAAAAGGAAACTGTGCTATATAACGAACCATGTTATTGATAGCACCCTTATAGTCCTTATATCTATCCTCTAGTTGGCTCATAACTAAGATTTTAGTTTAAACTAAGAATATGTATGCTTAGATAGCTTAGGTATGACATGTTTATCAGTTTTTTTACTGTATTGTGATAATCAAATATTTGGAGAAGTGTCTGGATTCTGGAAAGCTGTTGGATTGAAGTGTCTCTTAAGTATAATGTAAAAATGAATGATTTAGGCAGTGCAAGTACCTCACCTTATTCCTGTTGGACTAGGACATGAGTTATTTAACTCAAGGCGGTATCTGTCAGGCTTAGCTTAGGGTCAGGTCTACTTGCTTCTTCTAAGGTGGGGCTTCCTCATTGAACTATCTCTTCATACTGATTAAAAATTAGCACTCTGGTGTGTTATCCTTTGTTTCTGGTTCTCTATGCCTTTTCTAGTATACCTTACGCATTAAGAGGTATTAAAAAATTGTTTCTGAATTATATCTCTGCTGTGTTACTGTGGGTTTTAGTGAGGATCTTTTTATATGTAATGGTGGATTGGGAATGTCATTTTGGCTGTTAGAGAACTCTTTATAATTTATCATTTCTTACATGTTCATATTGTAATTTAATGCAGTTCCCTTTGCTCTCTAGAAGTGGGCTAATGGAAAGGTTGATTGCAGAAGCATCGGAAGAAGAAGATGAGAAATGTGTAATAAATCTTCCTGACATTCCTGGTGGGGCCAAAACATTTGAACTTGTGGCCAAGTTCTGTTATGGTGTGAAACTTGAACTTACTTCCTCAAATGTTGTGTACCTCCGTTGTGCTGCTGAGCATCTTGAAATGACTGAGGATTATGGAGAGGCAAATCTAATTACACAGACGGAGTCCTTTCTTAATCAAGTAGTGCTTCGTAATTGGAAAGACTCTTTAAAGGCACTCCAAACCTGTGATGATATTCTTCCCTATGCTGAAGAACTTCAAATTACAAAGAGGTGTATTGAATCACTAGCCACAAAAGCATGTACTGACCCAAATGTATTTGGATGGCCCGTAATGGAGCATGGACCCATGCAGAGCCCCGGGGGGAGTGTCTTGTGGAATGGGATAAGCACAGGGGCTAGACCCAAAAATGCAAGTTCAGATTGGTGGTACGAGGATGTATCAATGCTGAGTTTACCACTATATAAGAGGTTGATTTCCATCATGGAATCTCGTGGCATCAGGCAAGAGATAATTGCTGGATCCCTTGCTTTCTATGCCAAAAAATACCTGCCTGGGTTGAACAGACGTCAAGGTGCCAGTGAGTCTAGTTCCCGTCTAATTCCTGTGGCTTTAGCTCCACCTTCAGAAGAAGAGCAGAAAGTTTTACTAGAAGATATTGATAGGTTACTTCCAATGCAGAAGGGTCTAGTATCAACCAAGTTCCTGTTTGGTCTACTTCGGACAGCCTTGATCCTAAAAGCAAGCCCGTCTTGTATATCAAACTTGGAGAAAAGGATTGGGTTGCAGCTTGATCAAGCTACGCTAGAAGATCTTTTGATGCCCAATTTCTCTTATTCAATGGAGACACTTTACAATGTTGACTGTGTCCAGAGGATTCTTGAACACTTCCTTGCCATGGATCAAACTACTGGTGGGACCTCTCCATGTTCGGTTGATGATGGACAGCTGATTGGATCCCCATCATTAACACCAATCACAATGGTGGCCAAACTGATTGATGGATACCTCGCAGAGGTTGCCCCTGATGTGAATTTGAAACTCCCCAAGTTTCAGGCTCTTGCTGCCGCAGTTCCTGATTATGCCAGGCCCTTGGATGATGGCCTTTATCGTGCAATAGACATTTACCTGAAGGTACAAACTAGCTCGTTATCACATGCATCCTGTGAATGGATAACTTATGAAACTAGTTCCTGTTCTATGTTGGTTCCATTTGGCATCTAAAATAAAATAAATTTTACATGCACATTAAGATGAGAACTAACTATAATGGCATTTGAGCTGAAGGCTGTCTGTTTGCTCGCCTCATTATGTTTATGATTTTGATTTGGTTTGTTTGGGTTACAGTTGAGCATTGCCTATGGTAATTGTTCTACAAGATTTCTAATATTTAATATGATTGTCTACTTGCAGTCACACCCATGGTTGGCAGAGTCCGACAGAGAACAGCTTTGCAGGCTAATGGACTGCCAGAAGCTCTCCTTGGAAGCCTGCACTCATGCTGCGCAGAACGAGAGGCTGCCACTAAGAATAGTGGTCCAAGTTCTCTTCTTTGAGCAGCTTCAGCTCAGGACTTCTATTGCTGGCTGCTTTCTGGTTTCCGACAATCTTGACGGGTCAAGACAGCTGAGAAGTGGCTTTGCTGGGTCTGCTGAGGGAGGCTGGGCCACAGCTGTAAGAGAGAATCAGGTTTTGAAGGTTGGGATGGACAATATGAGGATGCGAGTTTCTGAGCTTGAGAAGGAATGTTCTAACATGAGGCAGGAGATTGAGAAGTTGGGTCGGCCGAAGGGTTCTAGTGCTTGGGGAAACGTGTCTAAGAAATTCGGGTTTAAGATAAAGTCCCAGATGTGCAGTGCTCAAGAGGGTTCTGTTAGCAACCAGAACAATGGCAGTGTCAAGAATGAGAAGCCTAAAGTAAGGCATGGAAAGCACAAGAAGAGCTTGTCTCATGAAGAGTGAGACAAAAATTCTTTAATTTTATTTCTCTTTTTGCCTTGTTTCTTTTTCCATATCAAATTGTAATTGTTATTAATTGTACTTACTGATGGTTAGTTCAAAAACTGAAGTTCCACTTCATTGTTTGTTTAATGCTTTTCACTTTAGTGTTGCTGTAATTTAATTTAGTTTTTGTAGTTTCTGCCTTGTATGGAGATGGAAGCAAAAGCTGTAATTTGTAGTTCTTGTAGCATTATCAATGAACAGTTTCTCATTATAACCATTTCCTTTTATGTTTTGCCATAATATGTGTTTTATATAGGAGTCTAGGACATCAAACGTTGTCGTGACAATTATTTTGGAGGAGCCAAATAAAATTTTTTACAGTTTTTTCAGGGTTAAATGTAATTTTTCTCTAATATAAGGATTAGAATGTAATTTTGCACAGAAAAATTTCTTAGGGTGGCTCGGACCCCTTGGCCTTGGGTCTCCATTAAGCTCCGCCTCTGGTCAGGGCAAAGCATCATTTGCTCTGGATATAATCATTTCATGTATATTTTTATCAATCTTTTGCACATATTCAACTCAAATGTCTAGCAATTTGGTCCAATGTACCGGTTCATGATATAATATAGGAAGTTAGATGTTTAAATTTACTAAAAAAATGAGAAAGCAAAAATGTGATTATGTTTTGTTAGTCATAACATGATGTGAACTGCCATCTTCTTTTTTTTTTTTTTTTTTTTTTTTTTTTTTTTTGCAGATTTTTAATTCATGAACTTACATCCTGCTTTCTTCTACATGGCTACATTACATCCATATGGAATTTTCTTTAGAAAAAAACATGAAAGTTTTAAAATTTGAAATTACTATACAACAATGATAATTAATAATTTAGTCTGCAATATTAATTGTTTTTGTAGCTTTTAACTATTTCAGTAGCGTTTTTAGATGTTTGAATATTAACTGTTCAACAATACAAGTTAACCTTTAAAAACTAATTCAAATGATACGTTACTGAACACTAATTGTCGCCTAGCACGGCGTTTATTTCAAATTAGGTGGAGTCGGTTATATGAATTCCTTGCTATTTTTGCTTTGTTCGATAACAGAAAATTTGAAACTATTATAAAGAGAAAAAAAAGTGGAGAACTAGAGGAATACTAGTTCTCTAAAAGGCCAGCTGAGCAAGAGCAACTTGTCTTTAGGTTTAGGGATGGTGGCCTTATGAAGAGGGTCTAGATGCCTTTGTTCTTGCAAAATTGTGCAAAGCTGCAATATTTTGACAAGTCTGGTCATGGACTTGTGCCAAATTGGAGACTTCAGTTTAGGCTATGGCCTCTCTGCCTTGAAAGTCAACTTTGAACGCTATTTCTCGGCCTAATAGAAGTTTCCAACGTTACTTACATTGCACCAAACACAAATATTAATGTAGCATTGGAAATGGAGTATTCATCTAATTGTAAATTAAATAGAAAACACAAAATTGATTTTAAATTTGAAGGATTAGGAATGTAACGGAATTTAGAGGGTGTTTGATTTTTAAATAGAAAGTAAAAAGTAAAATAATATTTAATTTTACTTATACGTTAAAATGCTTCTTACAATTTGATACTTCCTCCGTTTTTTTATATAGAAGAAGTTTATATTTTGGGTGTTCTTTTTATATTGAAAATTTTGTCTAATTTGTTAACTTTAGAAATCATGCCAATATGAAAAGTCTATCTTACACTTATTTTAGTCCTTTGTGAAGTTTTTAGTATGGTAGATTCTCAAAATAGTAGTAGGCAAAAGTATAAATGAGCATTTAATGTGAATGAATTTTGATGAATGGATTTTTTACATCAATTTTCATTGTAAAAAAAAAAATGTGCTCGTATAGGTTATATGAGCACTGATGAAGTTTGAATAGACAAAGAGCATAAAAAATTATCAAGTTGGACACATTGAGAGGATTTTTTATGGATTTCGCTGAAAATTTAAAAAATTATACAATATTTAAAATACGTTTTCAATAATTAAAGGCAATTAGAAGGTTAAATGAACATAAATTTTCATATTTTAACACGATTTTCCTAAATAAAGGACAAAAAATGAATTTCTCTCCACATGTTATAGTATAAACTTCATTTTTTGCAAATGTTTGTATTTCATTCATTCTAACAAAGCATTTAAAACTTCATCAAATATTGAAACATAATTTAAGACATGTATTGATATTAAAGGAAAAATAAATGATATATTAGGGGTAAATTAGGAAAAAAATTACAAAAAAAGTTGGTCAAACTATTTTCTAAATCTTAATGAAAAATTAGTTGTGTCTATATAAAAGAACGAAAGGAGTATTATTTAGTTGACTATCTTTAATTTAAAATTACTCTTTGACTAAGTAAAAAAATTATATTATCCTATGCATTTTAAAAAAATTTAACACTACTCCACTTCAATACGATAGGAGTAGCAACTCAGGCTAAAGAATGAGCTCGCATTAACTCTGGTATTTTCATTAAAAAAAATTAACAGCAAAAATATATTTTTTGAATGACACTTTTTAGATAAAAGGATTAAATAATTAAGTGGTGATCAACCTCAGAAACTTATTGGTCATTGAATGGCTTTTTTTTTTTGTTTAGTAGCTTTTTTTATATTAATAATATACTCTGACGTAGTATTTTATTAAAAAAAAAGTTATTTCTCCAAACACTAAAATTTGAGTCTCTGATTTACCTGCAATTGGTATTAATGTTTTGATTTTGATGATATGGTGAGTTGTTATCACTTATACTTGGCGGTTAACTGTACAACTCAACTTTTATATATAGATATATAGACAAAGATTAACACCATATTTGGATAAGGTATTTTTCTGAAATAAGGAAAATAACTCGAAATATTAATATTGAGAAAAATATATTTCCCGTTATTCAGAAAAAAAGAGGAAAATATTGAGGGACGTAATTTCTTTTTTTTTTTTAATTTTTTATTCGGCTCATTTGAGTCTCTTTAATTTAGGGAGAAAATATTGAGGAAAGTGAAAATTTCATTATTTTTATTAAGGCTTTATTTGTTTCTATAAGATAACTTGCAGGAAAACAACTTGTTAAAAAATATTTTTCAAATGATTTATTTTTCATTGTTTCGTTGTAATATTAAAAATTAGTTAAAAATATTAAAGTTTTTATCTCATAAGAGCCATAAAAATATAAATAATAATAGAAAATTTATAATTTAAAAATTTTATTGTTAAATATGAAAAGATGCAAAAAAAAAAAAAATTTAAATTATGAAAGTAGCCGGTGACCGATGGTGGTGGCCGGTGGTGGTAATCGGTGTTAGATGTTGACTGGTGGTAGTGAATATGATTAGTAATAAATTAAAAAAAATATGAATTTGTAAGGTTTGTTAATCTCGAGAAAATATTTTACTCTCTTAATGATGAGAAGTTGTTTTCTTTAAAAAAATAACTTAATTTTCCTTTGACCAGAACAATATTTTCTGTTGACTTATTTTTTTGAACGTCCTAAACAATGAAAAATTATAAAAAATATTTTCCTACAAGTTTACAGAAACATACGAATCCTAAATTCTTCAAGTACTCCAAAACTAATTAACAAGCTTTAATATTTTCTTGAATATTTTATTATTTAAGCGAATGCATAATTTTCTTTCCAATAATAATAATTTTTTTTAATAAAAAAAATAAATTTATTTTATTTCGTTGATTATATCTAAGCATAGAGATGAAGAATGACTGGAAAGAAAATTAATAATTTTTTATTATTTTCCTTCGTGTGCTTTCCAAACAAAGCCTAAAAATTATTAAGATAATGATTAGCCTATGGAAATAAAACAGCTATTTTTCTTTTTCTTTTCTTTTCTCTTTGACAAAATAAGTGAAAAACTAAACTTAAAGAAATTACGGGATGGCGCAATTACGGGCACGCTATCTTTGCGTCGCGATTATTATATTCCTTAAAGAAAAAGAAATTGAGAGCGCGCCTCAAAACCATACTTTTCAAAACGGCAGTGTACGGGCGCGTTTTAATCTCATCCATCCCCATCTTCCCTCTTTTTGTTTGTATATAAAAGGAGGAACCAACATCGAAACCGGGTTTCTTCTCTTTTTCAAACTCACGTCTCTTTTTCTCTCTGTAATTTTCATATTTTTTATATTATATTAAAAAAAAAAGGAAAAACAAACAAAATTTATATAATTCATTCTCAAACTGGGATCTCTCTGGTCAGGCCATTTCCAATCCGTCATTTCTTCCATTCTTGGTTTTGAATTGGATCTATATTTCTAAGGAATATAGATCTTGAGCAGCGACAAATCAACAGAGAAACACAACAAAAATGGACAATGAAGATGTTGAAGGTGGTATGGAAGACGACTTCCAAGGCCAGCATGGTCGCAAATACCGCCCTGTCGTTGCTCACGATCGCGCTGTGCTTGAAATGTCCTCCATGGATCCTGGATCTTCCTCCTCTCCCGGTACACAATCATCTAACAGCAAGTAAGTCCGTTCTCTCTCTGCATATTTATATGTCTGCATCTGGTTATCTGTCTGTCTCGGTTTCCAATCCTAGGGATGTTCGGTTTGGTTGCAGGAGAAAATATGGAGAATTCAAATCTAGTTTTGCTTTTTAGAATTGAAAATTTTATTTAAGCTGGTTTATAGTTGAATTAGGCTTGGTTCAGTGGAGTGGAGCAGCTTTTGAAGTTAGCTCTCTTGCAGTCTTTCTATACTTTTGAATGTTTTGTTAAATTCAGCCTGTCATGTAGATGGCCATAGGCTCAATTTAGTTCATGACATCTTTTTATTTGATTTTATAATGCTGATGATTTATTTTATTCAATAATCTACTATAACAGGAAGGTCAAACTAGTTGTGCCTGAAGACATGCATGCTAATGCACCTCAAGTGAGGATTCCTGCTAATGGAGAGGTCCATGGCTCAGAAAGTGAACACAAATTGGAATTATTTGGTTTTGATTCTCTTGTCAATATTCTTGGTCTTAAAAGGTACGTGGTTCATTCTTGCTTATATTCTCTCATCTTTCTTAATTACATTTTTTTTAAAATTTAATTATGCTAATTAACCTTGAAACAAGCAAACTCTTGTCAAATCTACAATCTGAGTGCTTAAGGCTTCCATTATAGTGGGATTTGTTTAAGGTCATATCATGCAGCCTTACTAGGAGGCTACTTCTGTGGTTTGAACTTGTGATTGCTAGGTTACTGTGGAACAATCTTATAATTGCACCAAGATTTGCGATCTATGTATATCTCTGTTAGAACGGGTCATGTAGCTAGAAATGTTTGCCTGATGCAGGTTGACACTTTAGAACTTCCAACTCCAGGCATAATACAATATAGATTGGCGTATAGGCGGAGGTTGTTTTATTGTGAAATGCTATTACAGTGATAATGAATGCACTGCCCTTAAGAAGGGATATTTGATATAAAGGCTTAAATGTGAGAAGAGGCATTTCCTCGAAGTTTATTATTATTGAAATTTAGTTAATCCTTCCTATGCTACTTATCATGGTTATAAGTTTTGAGCTATCTATTTTTCTGTTTCTATCAGCCATATTTCTTGGAATATGATGGAGGTGGCCGCACAATAATGCTTTGTGATTTATTCCTTGTTTGATCTCCTTTTCTGAATACTTTTATGTAGTATGCTTTAGCTAAGAAAAGTTCATTAACTTTGGTGTTGATACCTGCTTTTGACTGGTTTTACAGTATGTCTACGGAGCAAGTGGTAGCACCTTCTAGTCCTAGGGATGGTGAAGATGGTAATGTCACTTATGAGCGTCCAAGGGTATGCTAATGTCCCGAGTGAAAATTTATAAGCTCCCTTTTCTTTCATTATAGTTCCGCCTTTTTATAGAATAAGTGGTTGGCAATACATAGTTCTTTCACTATTATCTGATGCATAACTAGCAAAATTTCTCTGTTAGCATATGCTGACTTGTGTATGCTGTTTCATGTTTATGCAATATGTGTTATTAGCCTTTTCCCTTGGTGCTTAGAGTATGTTTGTGGCATAATTTGTTGAAATTTTCAACCTGCAGTTATTACTGTTCTATTCTTTTAAGTGAAACAGTCCATCATTACCATGCATCAAACTGTTTTTCAAATTGTGTTAGTCTGCCAGTTGTGCAAATGAGAGCATGCCTAACAGCTGTATATTGTCATCGAGGAATTCACAGTTATTTGCTTTATTATTGGCGCATTATTGTTATGATGTGAATCTTAGTCCCAAGGGGCTAAGGATGAAACTCAGAACAACAGTCTAGTAGTTCCAGATCCTCTTGTAACTGTTCAGGGGATTTAATTTGGATCCGAAGGACCTGGGGAAAATACATCTCTTTGACAAGGATTTACAAATTTTGTATGTTGGTGATATTTTCCATTCATACATATTGTTAATGACTTTAAATGAGGTCTACTTTGCTTTGAGAGGCTGCCCTCTTGACCAAGATATTACTTGAAAAGACAAAGATATTAGAAACTCACCTTGCTCCAAAGGATTGGATCTTTTGTGTTTCCCTATTTTGCTTTATTTTTCTTTCTTGGGGAAAAGTGTAAATCATGCTGGAAAATGAATTTAGCTGCATGGCATAGTTGCTTATGAGTATTTTTCACCTTTGGCTCTTGTACGTGCTTATTTTTTGGGTAGGTGGAGTTGCCAAGCGCTGGGCTTGAAAGTAGAGAACCATATTAAATGAATTACACCCTCTTTTTTTTGTTGCTTATAGGAATTATAATATTTACCCTTTCTGATGCATTTCCTCTTTTTTATGTATCATGCAGGCTAATGAAGTTAAATTGGGCACAATGATGGGTGTTTTTGTCCCGTGCCTGCAGAACATATTGGGAATTATCTACTATATCCGATTTACTTGGTAACTCTCTTTTAGCTATATGTTAATTTTGGCTTCCCTTTTTTATGAATTCGCTTTTTCTCTAGCTAGATCTCGATTAATTAGTTTCTAGATTCACATCTTTCTCCTTTCTGGTTGTGACAATTGCAGGATTGTTGGTATGGCTGGCATAGGTGAATCACTACTGCTGGTAGCATTTTGTGGTTTATGTACCTTCCTAACGTCAATTTCATTGAGTGCTATTGCAACTAATGGTGCAATGAAGGTATGCATTGACATAATCAAGAATTTCTTATCCCCTTTAGCTAGACTATTTGTGTTCTTATGAACGAGAAATTTTTCCAACTCTATACAAGGAAAAAGGTTTAGCCCTCTGTTACACTTCCCCGTTATTCCCATCATGTTCTTGTATGTTGGCATTAACCAAATTTTGATCATTCATCTGAATGATAGTGCTTGGGTATTAAATGTGTGCTTTGTGTTACTATTACACCTTCCAAATTAACCTTTCTTTGCTGAAATCTGTCCTCAATTTGTAGATTGCAATTTACATATTGGCCAAGTATTTTTAAAAATCTATCTATCATTTATTTATAATATTGTTTTTTTTGGGCAATTGCAAAAACATTATTGAATTTATGGTGCTTTTTTCAATTCTATCAAGAACCTTAAAGTTTCTCAATTTAATGAAAGAACTTTATATTTTTTTTTTCCGATTCTATCATCAATTTCTTTCCAGTGAAATTAGAACTTGTATTGTCGATATGTTATGAAACCATGAAAAAGTAATTAACCGTTTTCATGCATTCCACCACAATGAATTATCAAAGTAAATATGCTCCCTACTGTTGCACAAACATGAGAAAAATTTTAAAGATAACAAGGATTTTGAAGCATCTCAAAATCAAATGTTCCAATTCTGTATACTTGACAGGCTCACCTGTCAATGTCATATTATTTATTTGAACCTTGATTTCTCCAGATATTTGGTGATGGAATTAAAAATTTAAAAATGTTCGTTCAAATTAAAGAAAAATTAAAAATGGAAAAAACAAGCCAAAAGTTCAGTTCTTGCAATTAGTTCTTTTTTTTCTCAACCTTCTAGTACTGAAACTGAATTGATGACTGCAATATGGTTTAATGTTATTGATTAAGGTTAAAAGAACGCAAATATGGTTGAGTTATAATAGTTGGCTATATTAGTCAGGACTTGAATTTTCTTACTTGTTATAGACTTTTGAATTAGCTATAAGCAAGATGATGCTTTATATGGATTAGTTGACTAAATTACAAGAAGTTCCCTAGCATATAGAGAAATATACACTTATGTTCTCCTTTAAAAATTAATTAAAAGGTGTTTTAGTTTTTAATTAACTATATTTCAGTCCTTTAATCATATTTTAATTCATACTCTTAAATGAACCAAACTTCTATTAATGGTGTTCTCAAACATTTAAACAATCGGATATATGAAAACATTGAGATAGAACAGTCTGGAATGCAGGCAAACACTACCACAGCTGGCACACAGGGAACAGGTTCTTGCAAATGAACCTGCAGTGAACTATATATAAAAAGTTCCCTAGCATATAGGGAACTATGCACTTATGTTCTCTCTTAAAAATTAATTAAAGGTGTTTTAGTTTTTAAGTCACTATATTTTACTCCTTTTAATAGCCTTTTAATCCCAACTCTTAAATGAACCAAACTTTTATTAATGTTGTCTTAATTGCATACTATTTAAATGCTGGCAAAAATACTAACGTAGATGGCAGACAAGGAAAACAGGTTCTTGCAGAAGAACCTTCAACAAGCTATATACAAATATGTATATAATATAAATGGAGGATTTTCTTTATGAAATTAGATTTCAGCCATTCCTAACCACGCTTTTTACTGCATCTTAACTAAGATATACTAGTTGGCTAAAACACAATCTGAACCCATACCTGTTACCTAACCCAATAAACATGTAGGCTCTGGATTCATAACAAAATACAAGTAAATTAGATTACATCAACATTCAATTTTACTAATCTAGGTTTTTCTTCCAAACAAAAGTTCCATTGCTTCAACAAGAAGGTTGTTTCATTTAAAGTCGAGGGATTAAAATGTAATTGAAAGACTAAAAGGTCTAAAGTGTTCACTATATGAAAAACTGTCTAAAGTGTTCAGTATGTGAAAACTCAACAAATAAAAAATTTTTTCCTGTAAAAGATCAGGGACTGAAGTATCGATCCATTTAAAGATTTAGGGCCTCGTATGTGATATTTTAGTATGATTAAAAGAAATGGAATTGAAATGCTACGCAAATCAGAAGTATATATAAATTGTATTGGACTGTCCAGTGTTGTACGCTAATTTTTTCTATTGACTTGGACCACTGGGTCAATGTTGGAACTATTTTTTAAGCAACTTGGTGTCTGTTTAATTCTAGGGTGGAGGCCCTTATTATCTCATTGGTCGTGCTCTTGGCCCAGAGGTTGGAGTTAGCATTGGCTTGTGTTTCTTCCTTGGGAATGCAGTTGCTGGAGCTCTGTGAGTAGATATAATGAACTTCATAAGTGATGCTACAATGATATTTGTGGCTGAGGTCCATGACCTTAAGAATGCACAAATTTGAGGCTCATAATGCGTGCTGTTATCTTTGTAGCTTTTTCTAAGAACTGTTAGCCACCTTTGCTGACATCTGTGTTTTTCATTCGCTTGTATTTTACCGTTGTAGTTATGTGTTGGGAGCTGTGGAAACATTTTTAAAAGCTGTGCCTGTTGCTGGGATATTTAGAGGTACTATTAAGAATTTCTTGCAGTAGTTGGTACTAGTATTTAAACCTATCATTTTGAGGTGCTGGAAATCAACATTATACTGATTCATTTTATTGTTCTCCATATTTCTAATGTAGAGACTGTTACACAAGTTAATGGAACGGCAACTGCAGAACCTATAGAAAGTCCAAGTGCACATGATTTGCAAATTTATGGGATTGTTGTTACTCTCCTCTTATGCTTCATTGTTTTCGGTGGTGTGAAAATGATTAACCGGGTTGCACCTGCTTTCCTTATACCGGTTTTATTCTCCCTGTTCTGCATATTTGTTGGGACTTTTACAGCAAGGAAGGATCGTCCAGCAGGTTAGTCTTTAATGTTTACAGATATGTTTACACATGCATCATTTTCTCAGCTGATATGCATTATTATCAGTGGGAAGTGTTTGACTAACAGTATTCTCTGGACTGAATTTAGTGCTGATAAATATCTTTGCATCTGATGCAAAATTTGAGATGTTTTGCTGACAAATTATTTAGAATTACTGTCTGAAAGCGTATAACTAGCTGTCAAGGATATTTCTTAATTTACCTTTTCTTTTTTGTTTATTATTTATTTGTATTGCTACTTTTGCTAGTCAAACCATAACTTGAAGCCTGGTTCTCAAATTTAATCTAATGTCAATGACTTTGAATAAAAGCTAGCCTACTTAAGGGTGAACAAATATTATGATCTCTCAAACTGGTGATTGAAGATATTATTAGCAAGATCGATTTAAAAGGAGGATCAGGAAACTAATGAAAATACTCCTATTGCCTTGTTGTACAAGAACTACTTAGTCCTAGTTCTACGAAGCAAAACAAAAATTAACAAAGAATTTGGGATTTGAACTATTATTTCTATCCTATTTGGCAGTATGATCAAAATAGTTCTTTCTTTATTTCTGGAATATGAGTGTGTCAATTGTTATGGAGAATGAGTCTGGCAGAACCAGATTCCAAAAGTAGAGGGGCCAAAAAAAATTCAGAAGTTAGGGGGCCAAATAAAAAATAATTTTTTTTCAACTTTAAAAAAATGCTAGGAGGGGCCTGTTTGTCATCTTTATTGAGAATCTGAGATATTTATTATAGAATTGAAGTATGAAATTTTAAAAACAGGTTGTGAAGCATTAGAACTAATATCTATAAAAATAAGAAAATTTTAATGGAATTTAATAATTTTAAACAAAAAATTAGAAATTTACTTCGAATTTCTACTGTTTTGGGGAGAATTTGAGTTGAAGTAAAAGGGTTCGAGGAGAGTTCATTTGTGTCGGATCAATATATATAGTTATAGCATATAATGACAGGTATGAGAAAGTATCTTATTTTCTCAACTCAATCTCAAGGGTGGTTGAGTTCTTTGTATATGGCTAGTCTAGCAGTGTCAAACAGTTGGAAGCTGCTTTCCTCTAGCTTCTTGTCCTTGGTTGCTTCATGGAATTGGTTCAGTTTTTGTGCTTAAATTTTCCCTGGCCCAAGTATTTTATTGAGCTGGCTTGTTTTCTTGTTCATTTGTACAATAGCAGCATTGTTCAAAGATTCTTGTTCTGTTGTTAATATTTACATTTAGCTGTATAAGATATCATAGACACAAACTTACAGTTTCTGTTGTATTTCTCTTTGGGATTTTGCTAGTGACGCCAAGGTTTTTTAAATAATGGAATTGGAAAACAGCAATAGAAATGAAAAATGTGTCCTGGAATCAATCTGACTTGAATTGAATCGTTCCAAATTGGCTGCCATTAATTTTTTAAAGCCGTTTGCAAAATCACTTAAATCAACAATAAACAAGAATTCAAAAAAAAAAAAAAAAAAGCGCTAAAAAGCAGAATTAGTAAAATATGCAAGATATTAACTATTATGTTAATAATTGGTGAAACATGAGAATTAGTTGTTTTGTCATGTTTCCTCTGCTGTTTCTAGGCAATTGGTGAATCACCCACAGAGAAGTGGAAAGTAAAATAATATATGAACACAGCTGAAATGTTGTGAAAAACGCAGTTATCAAAACCATGATCCAAACGTGCAGCCATATTACACTGCTTTGGCAAACTATTAATCCAAAACACTTATGTTAATATTGAGTCCAGATTTGCTCTAACATAATATGTTGTTTGAGGCAGTAATTTTGTCTTTCAAGTTTTTTGACCAAATTTTGGAGATCAGATTAGTATTCCAGTATGCTCATCAGTTCAACTTTGGTTTTATAGGCACATTTGTGGATTTTTATTTTTCGCTTAAAAAATTTTGTTTTATCTTATTGTTTGGGTGGTGTAATAGAATGAATTTTTACACTCGAAATGATTGATGCAGCTGGAATAACGGGTTTGAGTCTGGAAAGCTTCAAAGAAAACTGGAGTTCAGATTATCAGTTTACCAATGATGCTGGAATACCTGATCCTCAAGGAAAGACTTATTGGAATTTCAAGTAATGTGTTACTTTTCATATTTTGTTGTTTATAAAAGTTGATTTCATCAAATCAATCTGTTTGTAATGGGTTTTGGTACTAGTTCTATGGGACAATTTGATAATTCTGTTGGCCCAAGCCTTATAAGTTTTCCATGGTGGTTATCACATGCTGATCCCATAATCACACAAAGGCACTGGAATTTTTTTTCAATTATTCGATCTTATCATTAATGTGACTGATTTTCTCAATTGTGTTTTTATAAAAGTGGAAATAGTGGTGGTGGGAGACTAAATAAAACCTGAAACTTAATTGGATTGTACAATTAACAAAAATAGAAGTATTTTATTATTTTGTTTAGTTTTATCTTAGTTCCGTTGAACATGGGGCATGGAGGTTCCTGAAACAAGAATTAAGTTTGACTGCCGAAGGAAAAAGAAGTCCTTAAACCATTAAAGTAAGGTGTATTCTTGTATTTTGGTTATCCCAAAATTATGACATGGGTCAATGTTGCATTGCTCTGAAGCATTTGGTAGCCTAATGAATTAGAATTTTAATTTTTGTGCCTCCAAATTCTGATGCTAACATAATATTTGAATGAAGCATGACAATTCATGTTATCATAACTGGTCTGGGATGGAATCCTTTGGATACTTTCTGATTTTTTCCCTTTGATTTTCTCAGTGCATTGGTTGGTCTCTTTTTCCCTGCTGTAACGGGAATTATGGCAGGTTCTAATAGATCAGCCTCACTCAAGGACACACAGCGTTCAATTCCTGTTGGTACTTTGGCTGCCACTCTTTCAACTACTGTGCTATACCTGATTTCCGTGTTATTTTTTGGAGCACTTGCAACTAGAGACAAACTTTTAACAGACAGGTAATTATATGTATTTAATTTGATACCTTTGTTCCTAACTTTTCATGTCTTTTTTTTTTTTTTTTTCTTAAATGTGATTTCGATGTCTCTGTATATTTCTTTGACATAACAAGTTTTGCATATTTTTTTATCCTGTACTTTTTGTTCATTGTTAAGTGATGCATTGTTCTCTGATACCTTGTTGTTTTCAACTATCAACATGTGATGAGGTGAGTATCTTGCATGGCAGCTTTTGATATGTATAATGGCAAACACATGTCTTCAGGCCTATAATATCTTCAAATTGGCAAGCATTCTTGTTACCCTAGTATTTCTATTCATTGATATTAATAACTGGTTTATGCACTTGCTTGCTTCTTTATGTGCTGATTTGGAACTTGCCAATTGTTAGTTATCATGCTGACCAGAATATAGATAGGGTGGGCAAGAGGGGTTTCTGGCGTATTGATGGTGAAGTTCTTTGATACTCTCTGAGTCTAGTATCTTACGACAGCTTGTTATTGTCAGTGGTATGAAGTTTGGACTTATGCTACTGCTCGTGTGCTAATGTCAGCAGCTTAATTTGTTGGCTTCATTTCCTTTTATGTACTTGTGCATGGCTTAATTATTTACAATTTTTTCGTTCTTTCCTTCTGATTTGTTTACCCTTGATTTTGAATTATGGCAATGAACCATCACTCGTTTCTTGATGGAACATTACTAAAACTTCATCATAATGTTTTGAGTTTGCAAAAGTGTGAGTAATAATATTCTTTACTAATCTGTATCTTTAATGTAGGCTACTTACAGCCACTATTGCTTGGCCTGCCCCTGCAATTGTATACATTGGTATTATTCTTTCAACCTTAGGAGCAGCTCTTCAAAGCCTGACAGGTGCTCCACGCCTACTTGCAGCAATAGCAAATGATGATATTCTGCCTGTTCTCAACTACTTCAAAGTTGCAGATGGACAGGAGCCTCACATTGCCACCCTCTTTACAGCATTTATTTGTATTGCTTGTGTTGTTATTGGGAATTTGGATCTTATCACTCCGACTGTAACTATGTTTTTCCTTTTGTGTTATGCGGGTGTGAACTTGTCTTGCTTCCTTTTGGATCTTCTAGATGCCCCCAGTTGGCGTCCACGGTGGAAGTTTCACCATTGGAGCCTCTCTCTTCTTGGAGCGTCACTTTGTATTGGTATTCCTCCTTTTTCTTATTATTTTACTACCATTACTTCTATTGATTTATTGTGCCGAGAAGAAGAAATGAACACATTAAAATTTTGGTGTGAAAATGAAAAATCAGCAGCCTCATCCACTCCAAACTTCGTGGGCACGTAAGATGGTGGATTTTACTTGCAGTTTTTCAACTCTCCTTTTACAGTTTTTCTGCTGCATAAAGCGAGAAAAACTTGCAATTATTGTTTTCTTGATTTGTGAGTGCAGATGTGTGTTGTTTGGGGAATCAATCTTACTGCTACTTCTTTACCCTGCAGTTATTATGTTCTTGATTTCTTGGTCGTTCACTGTTGTGTCGCTAGCCCTTGCTAGTCTCATATATTATTATGTGAGCGTTAAAGGAAAGGCCGGGGACTGGGGTGATGGCTTCAAGAGTGCATATTTTCAGTTAGCTCTTCGCAGTCTTCGATCTCTAGGAGGTGTGTATATTGTCCTAAAAGTAGTTACAGGATATGATAATTCTCTTATAGAGCTCTTGATTGTTATGTTTATTGCATGGATTCTTGAAAATATAATATGCTATCTTAATGGCAATCTGTGGTCTTGCTGCTTGTAACCTTTTCCCCTCTTATGTTTTGTGCCTCGTATGAATATATTTGCAAGTGATGGTATTATTATGTGTTACTTCTATTCTGTTGTTTATTTTTTGTAATCTAGATGCTGTCAATGTGCGGAGTTACTGGATATGAGAATTTGACACTAATATCAAATGTTTCAAACTCATGCCTTTCCTCTTTCTTTCTTTCTTTACTCCTTTTAAATAAAAATTTGTAAGCATTTTAATGGTGTAATAAATCATTCCTCTACTGTTTCAAACATATAATGTTGGTTTCAAGCATAAGATGTTGATCATGTAGCTGTCAAGAAAAACTAGAGCTAGGGTTGTCCCTAATTAGTTATAAACTGTGAAATTTACATTTTTCTTGTAAGCTGCATTTGGCAATATAGTTTGTAAGAATGCATTGGGATCTGCATTTGTACATCGAATGGTGTTGTAAACTTTTCAAGGATTCAATGAATATCTTGCATAGACTTGCTTGTTGGTAAATGATGTTGTAGCCTGGGAATTATAAATAATAACTTTAATTTTCTGGATGGGATGCATTTTGAGATATGCACATTATATTGTCAATATGCATAGGGAATTTTATTTATTTCTTAAGGGGACAACTTGATCCCGGAGCGTGGCTTTTTCAAAAGGTTTATTGCTCACAAAAAGCCTTTCAGTTGGTTCAACTTTTCCCCTTTTGGATGCCTATTTTTGCGTACTTATCTTTTCACTATGATTGACATGCCATTTTTACAGCTAACCAAGTCCACCCAAAGAATTGGTATCCCATCCCTCTCATATTCTGTCGGCCTTGGGGAAAGCTGCCAGAAAATGTACCTTGCCATCCTAAGCTTGCTGACTTTGCAAACTGCATGAAGAAAAAGGGCCGTGGAATGTCTATCTTTGTAACTATATTAGATGGAGATTACCGTGAACATGCTGAAGATGCCAAGGTGGCCTGCAAACAACTTGCTACCTACATTGATTACAAGAATTGTGAAGGTGTAGCAGAGATAGTAGTAGCTCCAAATATGTTTGAAGGCTTTCGTGGAATTGTCCAAACCATGGGCCTGGGTAACCTCAAACCAAACATTGTGGTGATGAGATACCCTGAAATATGGCGTCGTGAAAACCTAACTGAAATACCAGCCACCTTTGTTGGCATAATTAATGACTGTATTGTTGCAAACAAAGCAGTTGTTATTGTCAAGGGTCTTGACGAATGGCCGAACGAGTATCAGAGGCAATATGGTACAATTGATTTATATTGGATTGTGAGAGATGGTGGTCTGATGCTTCTCCTTTCCCAGCTTCTCCTTACAAAGGAGAGTTTTGAGAGTTGTAAGATTCAGGTCTTCTGTATTGCGGAGGAAGATTCAGATGCAGAGGAATTAAAAGCTGATGTGAAGAAATTTCTGTATGATCTTCGAATGCAAGCAGAAGTGATTGTTATATCAATGAAATCATGGGATATACGAGTACAGGATGGATCTCAACAAGACGAATCATTTGAAGCGTTCACTGCTGCTCAGCGACGAATATCTAATTACTTACATGATATGAAGGCTAAAGCTCAAGGCGAAGGGACTACGCTGATGGCCGATGGGAAACCTGTGGTGGTGAATGAGCAACAGGTTGAGAAGTTCTTATACACAACCCTAAAGCTGAATTCAACTATATTGAGATACTCGAGAATGGCTGCGGTAGTGCTTGTGAGTCTACCGCCACCACCGGTAGACCACCCATCTTACTTTTACATGGAATATATGGACTTACTAGTAGAAAATGTGCCTAGGCTCTTGATGGTAAGAGGATACCGTAGAGATGTTGTAACTCTATTCACATAGTTGCCAGTGGTTTTGCTTTCTGGGCAGCAGCCGCCTTCTTCAACGCGTCACCTTATTGTTCATATTTTTTTCCACCCCGTTTCAATTTTTGTAATTTTAAATGTTACATTCATTCTTTTTACCACCATTGGAGCAAAAGGCGGTCTTTTGCTGTTCAGACTTGTTAGTTGCTTGACATAGAAATTTTTGAAATGTACAGCCCTTTTTGGGAGGTGCAATTGAGTTATCATATACAATTGAAGCCAGTTTTTAGGCTATCATATTCATTCTAGATTGAGACCCATAGTGTTTTTTATTATTTATTTTAAACTTAGAAATATTCGGTACGTGCACTGTAATGGTTAATTCATTGAGAACATGTCTTCTTGAGCACGTAACTTATGGCAATCTTGGTTTTCAATTTTTGTAATAATTTAAATTGGATTGAAGCGAATGCTTATAAGTTATAATGAGTTTCTACTTTTGTTGGTATTTTAGTTTTATTTTGTTGTCTATAAATATCTGTGTTCGTGCATAATTTTTTTATTCTCTCTCAAATATATTGCTCATTTTGTCGAATTAAAATGTCACGATTAAGTCAATTTTGCTAATTTTATGTATTTTGTTGTTATTAGTACCCTTGCAAGGTTATGGTCATGTACTAATACCTGATAATAATTTTTTTATTTTTATTATTATTATTATTTTTTTAAGTATTGGGGGAGAGGGCATTCGAACTTGACTGGATCTATTGTCAGGTTGCATATACACTTTTCACTGGGCTATGTCTTAGTGTGCAATACCTGATAGTAATTAAGATAAACAATTAATCACTATTTATTATGTCCAAGTCATTTTTTGAATCTCACTAAAATCAGCATAATAAAAAAAGAGAATTCTTCCAGTATTAATATATTATATTTCAATTAAGGTTATGTCCGATGAGATGTAATCAAATAAAAGAATGATTTATTTAGACCCGATTTATAGATAATCTATAAATTAAATTAATAATATTTATATGACGGTGTTTCTAACTATTCATTGAAAAAAAAAATTACCTATGGATGGAATCAATGATGTATATATGTATATATGAGAGTGTTTCTAACTATTCATTGGAAAAAAAAAGATAATGTTAAATGTCTCCAATCACTATATTTTATATTTCTTTGCAATCAAACATGATGTTAAAGTTCTAGCATCAATTTCTAATCTAAAATTAACAAATTATGTAAATCATTTACGTTTAAAAGAGAATAAAAGAATATTTAATTTACAAAGCTGCCTGATTCTAAAACAAGGTAAAAAAAAAAAAAAAAAATGAACAACAGAAGTAAACAAGAGTATAGAAATAACAGAAAGAAATATGGACGTGGGAGATGAAATTGAATGCCTTTCTATCTCCATCACCTGTGCCATTGCAATTAATCACGAGAACACATGTAAGGCTTATGAAAAGAAGACACTGAAGGGAGGAGTTTTGGGTTGCCATTTTACTTCATCCGTTTCCGAATACTCGTATATTCAGGTATTTCATGTTTTTTAAGAAAATTAATTAATTTGTCTAAATTATAATTAATTATTAAATAAATAAATTATATTATTTTTAATTTGTCTAAATTATAATAAATTATTGAATAATTAAAGCAATTGCTAATAACGTGACAAACATTTGAAAATACTGTGCTTTTTGAAACATGATAAGTATTTAAGAATATTGAAGAGAATACTATAATTTTCCTAAAGAAATGTGAAAAGAAAGCTATGCTTTTATACAAGTAAAAAAACAAATTTCATTTGACTTTTCATTTATAGTAACGAATATTTATTAATTTCATTGAAATTAATTACTTATTAAAAAGGAAGTTGAAATATTTTTAAAATATTAATTATATTATTAATTATATCAATTATTAAAAACTATAAACTATCATTAATAGTAATGATATTAATGTCACTTTATCAATATGTATAAATGAAATTAAAAAATAAATTTCTTTAAATAAAAAAATCATTTGTGACTGAGCAAAATAAAATTTTAAAATTTCATGACATTATGGAATATGTTTCAAGCTTTATATATTTATATAAACGTAGGTAGATAGATAGATATAAAATATCTCGATTTTTACACAAATAAAGATTTTTGATAGAGATTTTTTATTCTTAGCAGCTCCCATAATGAGAAGCAGAAGGACAAATTAAGCTTGCTTTCGTATTGGACATTAATTTCTGCACCTATGTGTGAAATTCTCGAAAAAGAAATCTTTAAAACCATAATTGGTAAATAGAAATTAAATTTGACACCAAAATATGAATTTTAAATTGATATTGAAAAAAAAAATTGTATCAGTCTGAGAATTTTAAATGAAATCGAATCGATTCATATGATCTAAAACTACATATAGAAGAATGAATTCAAATTAGTTGTCAAATATAAACTAATTTCAAACTGTTGATTCAATGCATTCAAATGGGGTCCAATGGATTCATGTTTCGTCTCTTTTTTTTTTTTAGAAATTCTGAAATAGAAAATTAATCCATAACTGCTGGTCGAATGAATTCAAACTTATCTATCTACATATGAACGGAGAGGAGAACAACATTGAGATCATCGAAAAAGCCCATATTAAGTTTATATTAAGGATTTTGATTTTATTTGGTTTAAAAATCATAATAATTTAATTTTAATTGGTTATATTAATTTCTTAAAATTATAAATTAAAAATTATATTATATATTATATAAGGTATATATTAAATATGATAAGAATATAATATCATTCAGGATTTTAATTTTATTGGTTGAATGAATAAAGATAATTTAAATTTGATTGGTCTCTTCTAAAAAAAAAGATTGATTGTCCATACTGATTTCCTATTTAAATCTAAATTCTATTTGATAAAATAGTAAATTATATTATATAATAAATAAAATATATATTAAATGTGATAAGAATATAATATCTTTAAAATTTTAATATTATTGATTAAAAAAATAAAAGTAATTTAATTTTGATTGATTATATTAACCCAATTTAAGTCTAAATTATACTAGATAAACTAAAAAATTATATTAATATATCAAATGAGATATCTATTAAATATGATAAAAATATAATATTTTTAATAGTTTTAATTTTTATTGATCGAAAAAATAAAAGTAATTTGATTTTGATTGGTTATATTATACTACATAAGGTACATATTAAATATGGTAAAAATATAATATGTTTTACTATTACTTTTACTAAATCTTTAATTTGATTGGTTATGATTATTTTACAAAGAATAAATGTAATTTATTATATTTATTCAAGAATATATTATAAGATTTATTGTTTGATATAAAATAGAAAATAAAATTCAATATAAATATATATAAATAAAATTATGGTAAACACATTATATTAGCAAATCATATGTAAAATTTTTTCTAAAAAAAAGTAACCATAAAATTAATTATATGCTTACAAAATTTTAGCAAAAAAAAAAAAAAAGATAAAAACTATAAATAATACCCTAAAACAATGATTAATATATTAATTATTATAATAATTACCTATCTATAATATATAATATCTATAATATATATTTAAAATGTAATAAGTTAAGTCAAGCTAATCATCGCTTTCAGCAATTTTGTTATTTTTTTATTTCATAATTTTTCTACTTTAATGCTATTGGATTTAGTAATATAAATTGTTCAAAATATTACAATTGATAACAAAAGCTTAATATTATAAATTAAGTTACCTTTACTTGCAACGGGTAAAAATTAACGAATATAAATAACGTGCAATACACGTTGGAAAAAACAAATATATATAAATACATGCTAAATTCAGCACCTGCAATAGCTATTGTAATTTTCATATTCGCTTTCAGGAAAGTAATTATTTAATAAAAAATACTATCCCATTTCATAATATTTATCATATTTGATAAAATAATTTATTCCAAAATACTTGTTATATTTGTGATTATAAAGAATAATAAATTATTTTTTCGTATTTACCCTTTGTATATGATCAATAATTATTATTTTAATTTAATAATTTTCTTAAAAAAATTAATATTAAATTGAGGATAGTATTATAAATTTACTCAATAATTTATTATAACTTATATAAATTTAATGATTTTTTTTCAGGGATGTAAAATTTAAAATGTGACAAGTATTATGAAATTAAGATAGTAAATTTTTAGTTTAACCAGCGTGTTTACCATTTATTAGGAAAAAAATAAAATAATACTAACAATTTTTTTATAGATTGGATTAGTGTGTAGGTCCTCTAAGATCGGCTTGTCTTTAATTAAGGTTTCCTTACGAGTATTACACCGAAATAATTACGCTTTCCTTTTTAGATGAAAAATTATAGCTGTGTCCAGTACTTACTGTGTAACAATTCAGCACCGTACACGTGTCATTTCTGATTGAATCTTTGCTGGAATCTACCGGTTATAGAATCATTTTCGGCTTTGAGACACTCTTTTTTCCCTCCTATATAGATTCTGCATGTGGTTCACTTTCTTCCGGCGCCCAACTTGTGAGGAAGAAAATAAGAGAGAGAAAGAGAAAGAAACTCTTTCGTTCTTTCTCCACGAACCTTCCAGCACCGGTCACCGTGAAATTTCCCTATCTCTGGCTAATTCCTCCGATCATCTCCTCTCAAGTCTCTGTTCTTAATCAGGTAATGAATTAAATCTGTTGATTTCCTTGAGGATCATAATCTATATTATGTCTTCTGTTTGATTGTCGAGAACATATGAACAATTAAGTTTTCTTTCTAATTAAGATCTGTATTTCGCTCTTTGTTATTAGAATGGCAGTTGGTGTAGAAGAAGCGAGAGGCGGCGGCGGCGGCGGTGAAGGAGTGAGAAGAAGAGGTTGCTCGTGCACAAAAGACGATTTTCTCCCTGAGGAGTCATTTCAAAGCTTCAGCAATTATGGAAAAGCACTCCTTGAAACGCCAATGCGTTTCAAGGACAGACTCTTTACTCGATCTGTGGATTCTGTAGAAATCACAGAGGTCAAAGCTCAAAGCGAGCATGAAATGAAAAAGAACCTAACGTGGTGGGACCTTATCTGGTTCGGTATCGGCGCTGTTATTGGCGCTGGAATATTCGTCCTCACTGGTCTTGAGGCAAAGGAGGTCTCCGGGCCTGCGGTTGTCTTGTCTTATGTGGTTTCCGGCGTCTCCGCGATGCTCTCCGTATTTTGTTACACCGAGTTCGCCGTTGAAATTCCTGTTGCTGGTACATAAATTTAGAATTTAATTAATTACAATGAATCTTAATTCTGACGCAGTGAACAATTATTGGTCATAGTTTTCCCTAAAAAGAAAAATTCTGGTGATAATTATTAGCTTAATGTGATCATTGTAAATATTATATTTATATATTCAGAAATTCTTCTTGCAGAATTTAGAAAAATATAAAGTCTGTTATATTTATAGAAATATTAATTTTTTTTTTGTCCTTTTCAATTTGCGTTTAAAGGTCAAAGATACACTCTTCATTTGAAACAAAACAATTGCATAAGATAATGATTTAATGACTGCGATAGTGCTTTGAAGAATACTTTAGGTAAAGACTTGCAGTCTACTATTTTTGCTCGGTAGACTTGAGCTGGCATCGTTGACATGTGACAATAACTGAGACTCGGTTACTATATATAGGATTTGACTTTTGCTTTTTTAGAAAGTTGACCTTTTTTACTATTTGATAAATTAGTAGAGAAAATACTTGTGTACCCAACTTCTGCATTCAGCCATAGTAGACTACTGTCTTGTCCTTTTGTTACCACACCCTTATTTGTGCCTTTGTTGAATGTATATACATCTTTCCCAGTTGGTAGAATTTAAAAACTTAATCTTATGCCTATCTTTATAACAATTTAAATGTTAGTTGAGGATTTTGATATTATACTGCCAATACCAACTAGTTTAGGATTAAGAATTAATTGCTAATATTATTATTGTTGTAGCTGTCATTTCATTATTTTCTAAAATTCCCATTTTAGAGAATTTTGTTTCTTTAATATTTGTTATGCTTATTCTTGTTAACATGACAACTTAATTTGTCTTCAACAAATTTATACAATGAAGCATCTTAATATGATTTGTTCTTCCATCACGATCAGGCGGTTCATTTGCTTACTTAAGAGTAGAACTAGGCGACTTCATGGCGTTCATTGCCGCTGGCAACATCCTTCTCGAGTATGTAATTGGTGGTGCTGCGGTGGCACGTTCATGGACATCTTATTTGGCCACTCTCTGCAACCACAAACCTGATGACTTCCGTATCATAGCCCACAGCCTTCCTGATGATTACGGCCATCTTGACCCCGTTGCTGTTGGGATTACAGCCGTCATTTGCGTTCTTGCAGTTCTTAGCACCAAGGGCTCTTCTCGCTTCAACTACATAGCATCCATTGTCCACATTGCTGTAATTCTCTTTATAATTATTGCAGGCCTTATTAATGCGGACACCAAAAATTACAGTGATTTTGCTCCGTATGGCTCTCGTGGTATTTTTAATTCAGCTGCTGTGCTTTTCTTTGCTTATGTTGGGTTTGATGCAGTTTCTACAATGGCAGAAGAGACCAAAAACCCTGCTCGCGATATTCCTATTGGTCTAGTAGGTTCAATGGCAATAACTACATTGCTATATTGTTTACTAGCCGTAACATTATGCCTTATGGTTCCCTTCAAGCAAATTGATGCAGATGCTCCATTTTCTGTAGCCTTTCAACTGGTGGGATGGGATTGGGCTAAATACATTGTTGCTGCAGGTGCATTAAAAGGAATGACAACAGTTTTGCTTGTTTCTGCAGTGGGTCAAGCCCGCTATCTCACTCACATTGCTCGTACTCATATGATGCCACCATGGCTAGCTCAGGTTAACTCAAGAACCGGAACTCCTGTCAATGCAACTATTGTCATGCTTACTGCTACTGCTATTATTGCTTTCTTCACAAAGCTTGATATATTATCCGATCTTTTATCCATCTCCACACTGTTTATTTTCATGCTCGTTGCACTATCACTTCTTGTTCGTCGTTACTATGTTCCTGGAGTTACAACACCAGCAAATCGAATGAAGTTGATATTGTGCATTTTGGTAATTCTTGGCTCTTCTATTGCAACTGCTGCTATATGGGGTGCAGGTGGTAATGGATGGATTGGCTATGTTATAACTATACCCATATGGTTTTTGGCTACATTAGTACTAAGTGTTTTTGTTCCAAAAGCAAAAGCTCCAAAATTATGGGGTGTTCCATTAGTGCCATGGATACCATCTGGTTCGATTATTATCAACATTTTCCTTCTCGGATCGATTGATGCGAAATCTTTTGAAAGGTTTGGTATTTGGACTGTTGTTTTGCTGATTTATTATTTTCTATTTGGTTTACATGCTACTTATGATGCTGCTAAAGAATCAAAGGTGAGAAGAAATGCAGGGGGCTGGAAAGAGTTGGAAGAAGGTGCACAGCCTACTGCTTAAGTAGATGCAAAATTAATATACAAGTTAAGGTTAATTAATTTTCAAAAACAGAAAAAAAGAAAGGAAGTAAAGTATACTGACTGGCTGGCTATTGTGGGTATTGATGGTATCCATAACTTTTATCTTTAGTTTCTGTAATTGGTTTCTCTTGTAAAATACAAAGGCGTGCATGCTTTTTTCTTTCCCTGTTCCTGAAGCTCTAGTTTTTATCTTCCTTTGTATTAGTTTCCCTTTCAAGCGAAATTGTAAAAAATAAACATTTGTACTTATTGTAAGTATCAAATTCAAGATTTAGTCGACCAATTAAGTAGTTGTAGTCTGATTGGTCTTCTTACTTATATGAGAAGTGAGAGAACTCGATTCGATTCCCCTCAACCACAAATAAATTCAAGATTTAGTCTAATTCTCTTAATCCCATCAAGACATCGTTAAAAGGAAACAAATCAAATTAAAAAGGAACAAAACTATTTGAGAAAATATTCTCCACAACACAAATAAAAATGACAGCTATTCGAGAAATTATTCATTATTGTTTCTAATACTACTTAAAAAAAAAAAATCTATATGTATTGTTTTCTTTTTTTTGTACTCTTTATAAGAAGACTGAGTGCTTTAGTGTGAACAAGGATATATATATATATATATATTTCTTTTCGAAGTAGCACCTTGTCTTTTTTCCCATTGCGTTACGTGTAGAATATTATATACACCTACCGAGATGCTAAAAGTCCAAAACCAGAATCTTATTGTCGTCTCTCCGTGTGTAATAACGTAATACTTCTTCCAACAAGTCTTATCCACAAAACTTTTCTAAACACCTTAAAATATCTAACTAATCCAAAATGGTCCAGTGGAATGCATAAATTCGTCCATGTAATTTATGTTAAATTTTTGTAGCACTATCAATTTTTATATTGATCTATTGATCACTTTAATTTACGAAATTGTATTAATTAAATATTTCAAATTGCAAAAGTTATTATATTGAATACTCAAACTTCTAAAATTAATTCAATTAAACACTTATTAGAAGGTTGAAAAATGTGAAAATTATTGTTTTAAATATTATATTAACTACACATTTAGTGAATATTATGCACATAAATGCAAAAAAAAAAAAAAAAAAAATTATTGTTAGCATAAAGAGGGATACAATATTAGCAACATTTGTAACTTCAGAGATATAATATGTCATTTGCAAAGTTTGAGGTACCACAAAATTTTTTTTTGTAAAGTACATGAATATATGTATGCATTTGGCCAAATAATTATGACCAAAACCATACGATTTTTCATTTTTTAATGCTTAATCATATTAATATTAACCTTTTACAATAGACAATTAAAATATAAAAATCAAATCAGCCAACATAGATTTTCTTTGGACGAACTATACTTATAATGTAAGAAATTAGAAATATGAAATTACAACTATTATGAGGAAACTATTTAACTATATTATTCCTCTTTTATCAGTTGCAGCCAAGAAAGAAAGGTCCACAGAGAAAGACTTTCTTTATTGGTTTATCTAAATATATATATATATATCTTATAGCTAATTTGGGAACGAGATGTTTCAAATTTGAATTCTTTAGCTAATTTGGGAACGAGATGTTTCAAATTTAAATTCTTTCAAATATTTTGATCAATTTGCTGAGTTTAGAATATAGTTATTCCTATAGTATAATCAGTTGAATTTAGCATAGCCCTGTATAACATATTATTTCAATTCGTTTAGCCTCTCATAAATGAATAAATAAATAAATAAAAATTCTAAGTTATTGGCAGATTCTTTCTTCACCATTATTATTATCATATAATAAATTGCCGAACCCAGATTCCATCCATTAATTAATTCATTAAAATTAATAATAAATCGTTTTCTTCGATGACGCATACATAATAGACCATTTTGTCTGTATATTATTTCTACATTTATAGCTATCATCGACTAGGCAATTCCAATTTTCCTTATAAAACAAGAACACTCGCTCCCGCTGTTTCTCTCAGAAAAACTAAAAATGAGAGGTGGCGAAGCAGCTGAGGCAGACACCGGAATCCGGCGAAGAGGCTGTTCTTGTACGAAGAACGATTTTCTTCCAGAAGAATCATTTCAAAGCTGGGGAAATTACATGAAAGCTCTTAGCGAAACTCCAATGCGATTCAAGGATCGGTTATTGACCAGATCCATGGACTCCACGGAGCTGCATGAAATAAAGGCTCGAAGCGAGCATGATATGAAGAAGGACCTTACTTGGTGGGACTTAATCTGGTTTGGCATAGGGGTTGTAATCGGGTCAGGTATATTTGTTCTAACCGGACTTGAGGCACGTGACCACGCCGGACCTGCTATTCTGTTATCTTATGTGATTTCGGGTGTTTCTGCTATGCTCTCTGTGTTTTGCTATACTGAGTTTGCAGTGGAAATTCCAGTTGCAGGTATGTTATGTATTTAATATTCATATTAAGGTAATTTATTTATTTTTGCTGACCAAATTATGAAAAAATCAAGCCAGAAATATCCTTCGCATGTAACTAGTGGACTAAACAGTTAAAAAATAAAAAATCTTATTTTGCTCTTAAAAAACAGTTAAAAACCAATTTAAATAGTAATCTCTTTTCTCTTAATTAAAAGATTTCAGTTTTGGCTTCCTAAAATAGAGTTTCTTTAAATATTCGTAAGATAACACTTTACTCTTTTATAAGAAAAAAAAACTTATCTCCGTGACTCAATTTATCAACCAAACTAATAAAATTAAAGATTTTTATTGAAACTAAAGTATTTCTAACCATATAAAGTCAAAATATTTTTTAAAAAATATTTAATTTTATTTATTTGATTTATAAACGAGAACAAGCCAAAATTTTCCTTTGACGAATTATCTCCTAAAGGCCACGACTTTCCAATGTAAGGTGGAAAAAGACACATATTTCAAGCTCTGAAGAGCAAATTCGGATAATATGCAAGCTAGAAATTTTTTTTTTTAAACTTATTTTGATAAGTATTTTTTGGTCAATTTACAATTTTACATGCACAAAGCTAAATAATTTCTTTTTATTGATAGTATTAAGATCACATTTTATTTTTAAAATATTTTTTTAAGAAAAATTATATTACTGCAACATCATTACTATTCAACAAAAAAAAAAAAAAAAAATCAATAAACCATTGAACCAAAAACCATATAAATTAGATCAATTTCAACCTTACAACTTAAAATTTTGAAAATATTAGTGCAAATCATATAGATAAAATAATTAACAATAATAATAATAATAAAAATATTTCTTTCCTTTCAGGTGGATCATTCGCTTACCTAAGAGTAGAGCTAGGTGACTTTGTAGCCTTCATTGCCGCCGGAAACATCCTCCTAGAGTACGTGATCGGCGGTGCTGCGGTGGCTCGTTCATGGACATCATATTTCGCAACTCTCTGCAACCACAATCCCGACGACTTCCGTATAATAGTCCACAGTCTTCCTGACGACTACGGCCATCTAGACCCCATTGCGGTTGTTGTTTCTTCAGTCATATGTATCCTCGCTGTTCTTAGCACCAAAGGCTCATCTCGCTTTAATTACATCGCTTCCATTGTTCATGTCATCACTATCGTCTTCATCATCATTGCTGGTCTTACCAAAGCAGAAGCAAAAAACTACTCCTCCTTTACACCTCACGGTGCTCGAGGTATTTTTGTTGCATCAGCTGTTGTTTTCTTCGCATATGTTGGATTTGATGCAATTGCAACAATGGCAGAAGAAACTAAAAACCCAGCTCGCGATATTCCTATAGGATTAGTGGGATCGATGACAGTAATCGCGTTAGCATATTGTCTATTAGCTGCCACATTATGCTTAATGGTTCCATACAAACAGCTTGATCCTGACGCTGCATTTTCTGTGGCATTTGAATATGTGGGGTTGAGTTGGGCTAAATATATAGTCGCTCTTGGTGCCTTACAAGGTATGACTACTGCTTTGCTTGTCGGAGCTGTTGGTCAAGCTCGATATCTAACTCATATTTCTCGAACCCACATGATGCCACCATGGTTAGCTCATGTTAATGGAAGAACAGGAACACCAGTAAATGCTACTATTGTGATGATTACAGCAACCGCCATTGTTGCTTTCTTTACTAAAATGGATATTTTAGCTAATCTTCTCTCTATTTCTACCTTGTTTATTTTCACTCTGGTGGCTGTTGCTCTTCTTGTTCGTCGTTACTATGTTACTGGAGTCACTGCGCCTGTAAATCGAGTTAAGCTAGTGGTATGTATATTATTAATTCTTGCTTCTTCTATTGCTACTGCTATTATCTGGGCTGAAAATGGAGATGGTTGGATTGGATATGTTATTACTATACCCATTTGGTTTTTGGCTACTTTAGGGCTTAAGATTTTTGTTCCACAAGCCAAGGATCCAAAACTATGGGGTGTTCCATTTGTGCCATGGTTGCCTTCTGCTTCAATTCTTATTAATATTTTTCTTCTAGGGTCTATAGACGGTTTGTCGTTTGCTAGGTTTGGTGTATGGACTGGCGTTTTGTTGATATATTATTTGTTATTTGGATTACATGCCTCTTATGACATTGCTAAGGAGTCAGGAGAGAATAGGGTTGCAGATGGGTGGAAGAAAATGGAAGAAGGTGTTGTTGTGTCTTCACAGTCTGCTGTTGGAGATGTTAAGGGTTTTACTAATGATTCTATAAATCCTAGCCAGTAAGGAATTATTTTTTATATATTATGATTGTTTGTATATTTTTTTTTTTCACTTTTGCCAATGTAGTTTGTGTTAATAAATGAAAATATGAAATATAAGTTAATTTATGTTTAGTTTCAATTCTAATTAAAATGATTTTCTAGATATTTTTTTTAAACCACGATATCTCCACCTAATTCGACTCGGAGCTTAATTACAGTTAAGTCTCCTCGCCCCTCTCTGCATGTGCATTTAGTGAGGATCGAATCTAAGAACTCTTCCCACATGTTCAGCTTGCGTTACCAACTGTGCCATAATCCGTAGGTTAAGTAAATGAGTTTTTAGTGTAATGTTAAATTAATTTAATTCCTCAGTAAATTAAGCATTTGATCCATTATATTAAGTGTAAATTAATTATAATAAAATAATTAAGGAACAAGTCTCATATTTAGTTGTCCATCAATACTCGTTTTTGAGTTGCAGTCTCGTAGATCTTAAAAATTAACTGGTTTCCTTAGATATGCAGGTTTGTTTTAATCATTCAACTCATGGGTCTCCGTTGAAACATTTCTAATAAGCAAATTTGATGAATAAATTACTGAAATAAGTTTTTATTTTCCCCTTTCGCTGCAAATCTGTGTTGTTCAAATCATTTTAGAATTGAATGAATAATCTTTTGAGAAATGAAAATAACTCTTGCAGCTTCTTTCAACTTTTTCTTTTCTAAATCCACTTATGGTACTAGCGATGAAGTAATTGATTTTCTTTCTTGCTTACCATCTTCTTGTTATTGTTCTGGGTGTTCTTGATTATGATGCAGATTTCAACGACTTCAATTTCAACAGCCCCATCTTGCAAATCTAGAGTTCTCATGATCAATTAAAAGACTTCGTAGTTTAATAAAATAATTAAATCTTGAAGTTGCTCTGTTGTGAATAGAAAGATTGGGTGTTTTATTGAAAGGAAGACTGAAGAATGTGAAAAACCAAAGAAGAAGAAGGGAAGGCTGAGAAAGATTTTGTGTTTTAGGGTATTTTAGTCATAAAAAACTCTCTCTCTCTTTTGATTGCATTTTAGTGCTTTAATCAAGGGAAAATACACCAAAATTGGACGGAAGGAATAAAGTGTGTAACGGGATTATAACTCAATCATATACCAAAATTAGATGGAAGGACTAAAGTATTTAACGAGACTATAATTCAATCATGTACTTAGAAAAAAGTAGGTTTTGACTAGTGTATTTGACCAACATATAAGAACGTCATAGTAATTTTTCCTTTTTTTTTATTTGAGTATTGGGAGAGAGGATTCAAACCTGACTGTATTGTTAGGTTGTTGATACACTTATCACTAGACTATCCAGAGAAATGATTATTTGGATAGAATTGCCAATACAAATATATATATATATATATATATATATATATATATATATATATATATATATATATATATATATATATATATATATTCCAATGGGGAATATTGGGTTCCTAAAACGCTCCGTACGACCGACAAATCGGTCATAAAATGGCAAAAATCGGTCGCTAATTTCATTTAGCGACCGATCTGCGACCGAAGCATGTCGGTCGCAAAAATACTGGTCGCAAAATAAGTTTGCGACCGATGAGACAATCGGTCGCAAATTGGCGACCGATAAAATCGATCGCAAAATTGAATAATCGGTCGCAATTTTTGGTCGTGGTTTAATTGGAAATTCAGTAGCAAATTTGGTCGCAGAAAATCGGTCGCAATTTTTTGAAATCGGTCGCAAATGGGTCGCAAATTGTTAATTCAAAATTTGTATTTTTGGTATCAAATCGGTCGCAAAATTGCAAAAAAAAATAAATATTATTTTGAAACCAAAATTTTTCTGCACCTGTGAAAAATGACATAAATGCATATATATCACACACGCAATTCAAGAACAGTATAAAAATGTAATTTTTATTGTTCTGAACAAATTAAAATATGAAAATACAAATGAAAAACTAAAAAGGTCCAAAATCAAATCTATATAAGCTGCTGCTCATCTGCAGGATCTAATGTCGGATCTCCCGATGTCGGATCGCCGGGAGGAGTACCTGCTGGATGTGATGTAGCGCCAGGAGGGGTGACCAAGGTATCGTCTGCAGCATTGGGATCAGGAGCCGATAGTGGCTGCTGCTGAGACGTCGAAACATGTCGGTCTGTAGCAGGCGCAGGATCAGAGGAAAAAGTACCAGCACGGTGCTCACCAGACAGCCGCATCACATGCGCTCTAAGCTCTGCAATCTGTCTCTGCTGATCAGCAAGCTGAGCCCATATATCATCATCATAGTGCGAGTCAGTGTGCTCCGGCTGTCATGCTGCGCTGGCTGTAGAAGCGTGAGCTGCTGAGCCAGTGTAAAACTGTGATGCCTGAGACCCGATGCCGTATACCTTCCTCTTCTTCTCGCCCCCTACAGCCTCGAGATAAAGCGCTACCTCGTCAATTCTTGACTCAGCTTCGGATTCATCCGTCTGAGAAGTAACAATACGCTCCCGAGCTGTAGTATAATTCTCCTGAAAACAAAAAATTAATTAATCAATGCAATTGCAAGCTTTATTATATTCAACTTTGTACATCTTCGCAATGATTAGAGGGTAAATGTAAATATTATTCATTGTTACTTACATTGACGCTCAGCGCACGTCTGTCGACAAAGGTATTACGATCGTGGTCCTTCGTGTGAGTGTATGTAAACACCTCCATCTGTGTGGGCTCACGACCTAATTCTTTAGCCTGTAATGAATTTTTATGCATGATATATTAATATATATAGTGTCCTTTCATTAAACATCAGTTTCTTGTAAAGGGACTAGTTCACTTACTAATAATCGAGCTGTCTCTATAGCAGATATAGATCCGCCTGTGTGTCGCGAAGGTCCTGCTCCATCATTGCCAGTCTCACTGCGCCTGTTTTGTGCAAATATCTCCCGCTTTCTCTTGAATGCAGGATCCTCCCAAGCCTTTTGCCAGCTCTCCCATATCTCCTGAGACACGCACTGCTGCTTCTTACCGCTTCTTCTCATCCTATAGGTGAAGTCAGCGTATCGATCGGCGCATATCTTCTCCCAGGCTACTTTCAGCATAGCTGTAATGGCCTCGTCCCATATGAAATGTTTCTGCAAAAAAATTAGATCACTTATAGCGTTTAAACACTAAGGATGTATCTTGAATTGTAAACATTGAATGATGATATAACTTAAACCAAAGAGTACCTGGAACTCCTCCCAATAAAAGTCTCTCGCCTCTTATGGTACGGCATCCCATGTGTATCCTTCTTTATGCAGCTGTAGCTTGATTATCTTCAAAATTTGCCTCGCTGCTCCAGAAGATGGATATATGCTGAAAAAAAAAACAGAAGTGAAATATAATTACACGAAAACATCACAGTTATGAATAAGTACAAAATATAATTACAAAATATGCCTGCAGAAAATTTGAATAAGTACTTACTGTCCCGCTACCAAACTGAGGGTGATACGTGGATCTGATGAAGCTGCAAAAGAAATGACAAATGTTATAAATTTTTAGATAATTAATATATAATTCAAATGACAGTTATGACATTTATGATTACCTTGCACAATAGGCGACTGTGCAGCTGGTGGAGTTTGTACTGGTCCAGAAGAGGAAGGAGCAGAAGAGGAAGGAGCAGAAGGCTGTGATGGCGGCAGTACTGGACGCTGAGCAGAGGATTAAGCCCCAGACGTACCTGAAGAGGGATGTGATGGCGGCAGTACTGGTCGCTGAGCAGATGACGAAGCCCCAGATGTACCTGACGAAGGACGAGGGATCGACCCTCCTCGTCCACGGGCACTGCGTCCAGGGCCATGACCTCCACGCGAACCACTGCCGGACGCGTCAGAATCAAACGGTCTGCCTCTAGCCATCTGTACTGCAGATATCAGAACCTAGATAAAATGAATTTATACAATTATATGAATTGTAGAACATGTGGTAAATATGAGTAAAGAAAGTTAATACCATTGAAATTCTTCATTAATAATATTAATTACATATACATTTATCAATTTGTAACAGTAAAATTGCTCTAAGTTTTAAGTGTCTTGAATATCATCTGCTTCCTCCTCCTCTTCATCAGCTTCCTCTTCTTCATATTCGTCTTTTGAGGTACCCATGATGATTTGATCTTCTTCCTCTTCATCATCTGATGGTCCTATTTCAACATAAGATTGGCTTTCATCATCCAATCTATCTGTTAAATCTTCAACAACTTGCATCGGTTGCGTTTCAACCCTAACTTCTTGAAATGCCTCCGATACTGCGAGTGAAGAAGATTGTTTCGTTTCAAGTGCATGAACAACTGATCTAGCCTTGATTTTACACACTGCCATCCAATCGCATCTATCTCGTTTAAACGATGGATATGGGACATAGTACACCTGTGCAGCTTGCATTGCCAAAACAAAAGGTTCATACTTTGTATATCTTCTTCTTTGATTAATATCAACCAGATTATACTTAGGATGAACCTTCGTGCCAATGTTTGGCGTAGGATCAAACCATTCACATTTAAATAAGATTGTGCACTTCATTGGTAGGCTTGGATATTCTAACTCCAAAATCTCAACCAATTTCCCATAAAAATCATTTGACACGTCACTGTGGTTTGATCCCTTTATGCACACACCGCTGTTCATTGTCTTTCTGCTTCTCCCATAACCCTCAGTGTGAAACTTGTAACCGTTTACAAAGTAGCCAGAGTAGGCATTAGCAACCGGTAATGGCTCCTTTGCCAGATCCGTAATAAATCTGTTACGAATATCGCTTTCCGAGCTTCGAGCCTATGGGAAATAGTAATGACATGAGTAAGATTTAATAAATGTACATTCCGTGTTGTGTACATTGAAAGTAACTTACATAATATTTGAACCATTCTGCAAATTCCGTGTCCAGCTTTGCATCAACTGCAGTATCAGTCAAATTGAGATTTTGAAGCCGCAGAAGATTGATATATTTCCTATTTATGAACGAACCATATTAGCATAAGTACGATTTAACAACGGCCCACGTCAAGTTTAGAATGTTTACATTATTTATACTTACTGTACATATGGTGTGATCTCTTCGCAATTCAATAAAATATAGGTTTGAGCCGCTTGTATCTCTGCATCAGTCAATCATCTTTTTTTTGATTTACCAATCGTACGCCCAGGGTAGGTGAAAATTTTTAGATTTCCTTCAAACTCAGATTGAACGCGATCTCCTCCGTCATCGTTACGTGGCACTCTCCGATGCTTGGTGAAAACATGTTGGTCAAAGTAGTGTGAACAGAATGTTGAAGCTTCTTCCACCAAATAAGAATTACAAATGGATCCCTCGACCTTTGCCTTATTGCGCACATTCTTTTTAATTTTCTGTAGGTGTCTATGATTGTACAATGCCAATATGTAAGTATAAGTTCAAAAAAATGATGTAATCATTAGAATGAGATGTTAGTGAATCACCTCTCAAATGGATACATCCATCGATATTGTACCGGTCCTGCTAAACGACATTCATAGGGCAAATGAACCGGCAGATGTTCCATAGAATCAAAGAAGCCGGGTGGAAAAATTCGCTCCAACTTGCACATCACTACTGGGATTTCTCGCGCTAATTGGTCCATATCATCGCATCGGATAACAGTCATCGTCAATTCCTTGAAAAAGAGACTCAATTCTGTCATTGCTTCCCAAATTTTTCCTGGTAATAATTCCCGGAATGCCACAGGGATCAATCTTTGCATGAAAACATGGCAGTCATGGCTTTTCATGCCAAACAATCTATACTTCCTCATGTCCACACATCTACCCATATTTGAATAGTAGCCATCTGGAAACCTTAATGATCGTAACCATTCGCACAATAATTGCCTTTGGGGTTTATCTAAACAATAACATGCCTTCGGAAACTTACCAGTAAGTACAGCTTGCTCGAGTTCTGGTTGACGACAAATTTCCTTAATGTCTGCTCTCGCTTTTGCATTATCCTTGGTTTTCCCTTCAATGTTCATGACAGTGTTGAACAGATTTTCAAACACATTTTTTTCTATGTGCATGACATCAAGGTTATGACGAATAAGAAGTGAACTCCAGCATGGCAAATCCTAGAAGATGCTTCGCTTTTTCCACCCGCTATTCCTGCCAATTCTTGTATTTACCTCATCTGCACCTAACTCTGTAACTTTCATAAGCCCTAGATCTTCAATTTCTTGTAATATTTGTGCTCCAGACTTCACACAGGTGGAGGGGGTTCAACAATAGTCGTGTTCTTTCTAAAGCATTGTCGATTTCTCCTCCAAGGGTGAGATTCTGGTAAGAATTTGCGATGACAATCAAACCAACATTGTTTACCTCCATTCTTTAGTGTAAATGCATTAGTGTTTTCCATGCAGTGAGGACAAGCCAATTTGCCAGCCGTACTCCACCCAGATAACATTCCAAAAGCTGGAAAATCACCGATGGTCCAAAGCAAAGCAGCTCGCATTATGAAATTCTGATTGGTCGAAATATCGAATGTTTCAACCCCATATTCCCATAAATAATTAAGTTCAGCAATTAAAGGCTGCAGAAACACATCAATTGTAACACCCCTTCCCGGTCCACCCGTAAACCCGAATAAACCGAGTCGAGACGTTACAAACTGGTTGACTGTATGGCCTGACATGCTGAAGTCATAATGTATATTGAATATAATAGCATGCTGATACTGTTTACAAAAATAATGTAATTTATATTTACAAAACATGATACTAATGTCAAAATGAAATGGGCCCAACTATGTGCTCTGTACATGCCATGAAAAGGATAGACAAAAGATACATATTAAAATGAGTAGCTACCCTGAAGACTGAGTCTTCTACAGATGAACTGCAGCAGTTTTAAGCCGACTCTCTATGGTCCAAACTCAAAACCTGCGAGTTAAACAGGTAACTCGCTGAGCAAATAAAGCTCAGTGGATATCTCAACATATAAAGAAACAATTAAACACATACATGTATAGAAAGAACTATGTAACCACATATGGCACATATAAGCACGCACATCATGATACTGTCATGATACCTTGATTATCTTTTGTACTGTTTGTAATAATGTATGATTTATGGAATGTTATGTCAAAATATTTGTATGGCTCCATAAGGTTATAGTGAAACCGAAGTGATAAGAAAAACTGTATGAAACTGGATGAATACTGTATGCTTGGCTGCTATGGCCCATATATAATCATATCCACTCAACGGCCTGTAGCCGGAGTATCAAACTGTATGAGGTGCAGATCTGCTATCCTATGTCGCGACATAGCCTTATCTACATGGTTTCTACCTAACCTCAATGGAGCATAATGTTGGTACGTCAAGAATATAACACAACATCATATTCATAATTCATAACTCATAGTGTTTATTTGATTTCACATCATTTGCATGCTTGAATGTTGTTTTGATACATGTTCAAATGTTGTATTTGATGTTAAAATGATTGGAGGCATATAAGTGAAGCAAAGGAATACAATTGCATTGAAAAAGAAGTCCAAAAATGCATGAAAACACAAGTCGCGAGCGCGCCTTGCAAGGTCGCGAGCGCGTAATGCACTAGATGAGAGACAGTGAGTTATCGGGCACAAGTCGCGAGTGTGTACTTGAAAGTCGCGAGCGCGAGAAGTGCCAAATGAGAGACAGTGAGTTCCCAGGCCAAATTCGCGAGCGCGCAATGAAGGTCGCGAGCGCTTACAGGCCGAGGGCCAAGTACGCGAGCGCGTACTTCAAAGTCGCGAGCGCGAAAAGTGCCAAATGAAAGTCAGAGAGTTTGTGTGCACAAGTCGCGAGCGCGTACTTGAAGGTCGCGAGTGCGAGATGTGCCAAATGAGAGTCAGAGAGTTTCAGGTGAAAGTCGCGAGCGCGTAGTTCAAATTCGCGAGCGCGAGAAGGCAACGCGAACTCGTCATGCAATTCGCGCGCGCGCTTCCAGCCTGCACTGTCTGTACTCTTTTGGTCATATCTCTCAATATACAACTCCGATTTGGATGATTCAAAAACCCATGTAAAGCTAACACATAGAGGAACAATTAACTCTTCTATGACACTTCCTAATTCCATCATTAAATGGGGTCAAAATCAAGATGAATTTACTGGTAAAATTTCCAGCAAAACCTATTTCAACATAAACTCAATATTCACTTCATTTATTCAATACCTCCCCTGTTCTCCCCTGTTTCTCACCATTACCAGTCCTCCCACTCAACATGAAGCAATATATTGTCTCACTAGCAACACACCACACAATTCTCATGCAAAGAAAATGGAAAATAACAAGAGATATCAAACCTTTACTCCAAAAGCTTGAGCTCCTCTTTAACTTCTTTTTTCTACACTCTTTGAACTCCCTTCACCTATAAATAAGAATTCTTATGAATTCTAAAATAATAACACCAAATGATTCAATTATGAACTTCAAGAAGGTTTACTTACTTGGATAGAAGAAAAATTGAAGTTAAGGCTTAACTACCATTAAAATTGAAAGGAAGGTGGAAGAGGAAAGGAAGAAGATGAAGATAAACATGAAAATGGGAAAGTGAAATGGGTATGCACGGGTAGGCTCTAAAAGATCCATGACTTTGTGTGTAAAAGTTCTAAATGGTACCTGAATTGTAAACAGGCTACAACTTAATACCCAAGCTCAATCTTTTAATGCAAATCAATCCTCACCCATGTGCTTTAATCTTTTCTCTCAATCAAGTAACTCCACTTAATAACCCATTCTACCCCAACCGGGTTTGATTCAACTCGACTCAACTCGACTACTCAACTCTATGCTAAGACTCGACTCGGTAGGATGTCACATCAATTTTCTGTTTTGGATTAGTAGGCCCAGGAACAATAACACACAAAAACATATATTCATCTTTCATACACATTGACAGTGGTAGATTATACGGTGTCACAATGACAGGCCACGATGAATATTGCTGTCCTGATTGGCCAAACGGCTGAAACCCATCAGTACAAAGCCCCAATCTCACGTTTCTCATATCAGCAGCAAACACAGGATGAATGTTATCAAAATGTTTCCACGCTTCAGAGTCTGACGGATGAGTCATTAGACCATCCTCATATTCATGCAAAGCATGCCATGTCATGTGTTCAGCTGTCGCCTTAGATGCATATAACCTTTGAAGCCGAGGAATAAGAGGGAAATAATACATCTTCTTGAAAGCCTTCTCTTTTTGTTCTCTACCAGTCCCTTGACCCTGCCGTTGATATCTTGGAAGATTACAAAACTTGCATTCTCTAAATTCCGAGTCAACACCCCAGAATATCATACAATTATTACGACAACAATCAATCTTTTCTACCGGTAGTCCCAACCCCCGAACTAATTTTTTTGTCCGATAAAAATTATCAACCATTGAATGGCCTTCAGGCAACATTTCTTTTGCTAACTGCACAAAATCATCGTAACACCTTTCTGAAAAATGGTGCTCCGCTTTCATGTGTAGTAATCGTGCAACAACAGACAGAACTGAATGATTCTTGCATCCAGGCCACAGTTCACTGTTAGCTGCACTTAGCATGTCAAACAATTGTTGTGCTGCTACGTTTGGCGATTCCTCCATATTATCCCATTCACATTGTACTCTACTCGCATCGATTACCATATCATTGCATTGATTACCATACAGAAATTGATAAGGCTGAACTTCTAAACTTACCGGAATGGAGTGGCCTGACCCACTGGCAACTCGAGCTTCACTATGATGTATCCATTCGTAATAATTTTCCACGAACCCATGTTTGCACAAATGAAGTTTCACTGTATCGATGTCTAAGAAGGCTCGATTTCGACACTTCTTGTGATTACATGGACACCTCAACTTATTACCATCCATAAAACTAGGATTACCAACTGCAAACTGTATAAACGCCTCCAATCCTTGCAGGAACTCTTGTCTTAATATCCCATTGACCTCGAACCTCCAGTACATCCAATCTCGATTATTTTGCATTTTTTTTACCTAATTAACAATGTGTTTATAAAGGGCCGTGTCATGTAATTGCATTAGTCTAAACCATCCTTAAAACATGCACCTAATGTAATGTTCAATTTACAACACTTATAAGTAACTAAGGTTATTTCTATAATAAGGGTAACTATATATAAATGTAAAATCACTAAGTTCATTTATTGAATACAAAGACTACTATAATAAAGGTAAGTGTACTATTCTACATATTGAATTTTTGGAAAAAAAATTCGGCAGCATTTCGGCACAACACAATCAAATCTCAAATACAAAAACAAATCAATAAACACTTCTATATCATACCAACATTCTCCAAAGGCAATATGGCCACTACTAGGCCTCTAATCCAAACTCATCATTCATTTAAGTCAAAAACATATTTAAGAAAAATAACGATAATAATATAAAATAAAGAAAAACACAGCCAAAACTTCTCAAGAAAGAGTTGCCAATAATTAAGAACATGTAATAACCTAAACACACAAAAAATTATTTATATACATTCCAATTATTCTTCAAAAAAAAAAAAAAAATTGGAGGAATTAGTTTTTGTACTTGTTATTATTTTTGTTCAGTACTTTCACAGAGTTAGTTTTTATGCATCAACTACGTATACGCTGATCTTAAGATATTTACAATTAGTTTTTGTAGTTTGGAGCATATATTGAAAACTGAAAACTCTTAAGTACACATCGCATTTGCATATTTCTTTTATATTTCTTTTTCGATTAACTTGAATAAAATGTAAAATATTATATAATAAAAAGAAAATTGCTTTCATTTTCAATCCCATAATATTTATAATCTGCATATTTGAAATGACACTTGCTTTGAAACTTTGAAACTTTTCCGAAGTGGTTACAGACTTTGAAATGGTCTACTAAAGTAGCTATCAAAGTTTGATTAAATTTTTTTAATAATTTAATTATTTCGGTTCAATTTTAAACTTTGATGAATTTGTGAAAGGTATTTTATAAGTTATTAAAAATTAGATCACTTATTAGATTTGAGAAATTTTGATGGATAAAATGAGTTTATTTTTTTATACATTCAACAATTTTTTTAGTAAATAAATGTTGAAATAAGAAAAACTACTAAATGTTAATTTCACATTTTTCATTAAAAGTCCTAACAAAAAATATATATAATAAATCAACCACAATATATTTAGAACCTTTAAAATATAGTTTTTCTCTCCTAATAACAACTGTAAAAATCATTCTACTATATGTTTACAATAGTTTTATATGTATTGATTACTAGATTTTATATTAATAAAATAGAACTTTAAAGCAAAAAGAAAATGCAATTTTTAATGAATAAAATGTTTTTTTAGAAAAGATAAATAAAAATAGAGATTGAATAAGCAAAAAAATTTGGCGTTCTCACTAATCACATTCAATTTTGTTGCTAAATTTCATTATCATCCATCGGTAAAATTGCAGAAATTAATGTAATTTGAAAATTAAAATTTTTATCGCTCGATATCACTCGAATGTATCTCCAAATGTCGTTCTTCCTAAATATTAATGGCGCGTTCTATTTTATTCGATTCAATTTAGTCAAATTTGTATGATAAAATGATATTTATCTATTTGCTTGGATATTAAGGGTTATTAATTTTATATATAGCAACAATTTTTAAATTTTTTTTCTTTTTTAAATAAAATATGTAACAATATATAATTACGGCTTTTTGTTGACTGAAACTCTCTATTTTTAATTTATTTAAGTTGCATATATATATGTTAAATTAAAATAAAAAAATAACAACAACAACATTAATTAACAATAATACTAATAATAATAATAACAAGTACATTCACAATAATAATAATAATAACACAACACAACAGTAACAATAATACCAATAATAATAATACAACAACAACAATAACAATACTACTACTAATAATAATAATAACATCACAATAATATAATAATACATTAATAATAATATTAATAACAACAACAATAATACTAATAATAATATACTAATCATAATTAACAACAACAATAACAATAACAATAATACTAATAAAATATATATAATAACAATCACAATAATAATAATAATAACATTAATAATAATATAATAACAACAACAACATAATAATATAATAATACTAATAATAATAATAACAACAACAATAACAATAACAATAATACTAATAATAATAATAATAATAACAATCACAATAATAATAATAATAATAACATTAATAATAATATTAATAACAACAACAATAATACTAATAATACTAATACTAATAATAATGATAATAATAATAAGAACAGTAGTAATAATAATAATAATAACAATAATAATAATAATAATAATAATAATAATAATAATAATAATAATAATAATAATAATAATAATAATAACAATCACAATAATAATAATAATAATATTAATAATATTAGTAATAATAACAACAACAATAATACTAATAATAATAATAATAATAATAATAATAATAATAATAATAATAATAATAATAATAATAATAACAGTACCCTAAAAAAATTCTAATCGCAACTCTATATACAAAATCAACCATAACTTAATACAATAAAAACAAATAAAATCGAAAAAAAAAGGAAAAATTAATCACAAAATAAAACTAACCTCAGATTCTTTCGCAACAGGCTGACCGGAGTGCAAAGCGAGCGGGGCTGGCGGCGTCAGGCGGGCTGGAACGGTGTCAGGAGGGGCCGGAGCGGCGCTGCGGACGGAGGAGAGGAGAGGAGAAGGAGAAGAGAGAAAGAAGAAGAAAGAAAAAAGAGAGGGCCCGATGCTTAAAGCCCTAAATTTTGCGACCGACACATCGGTCGCAAATTTTATAACAATCGATCGCAATTTTTAAGGAGCCGACGTCGTTTGACAGGCTCAAAATTTGCGACTGATTTGCAACTAAATATATCGGTCGCAAAAAATCGGTCGCAATGTAGTCTCCAATCGGTCTCAGAACTTTGCCCCATTTTTTACGCGCGAAATTTTGCGACAGAAGAACACTTAGTCACACATCGGTCGCAAAATCAGTCGCAAATCCGTAGTACACAGGTCGCAAATCATTAACCATTCTCGCGGAAATTTTCAGCGCCAAAATTTGCGACCGATGGCTTATAAGTCGCAAAGCGGTCGCAAAATTGCGACCGAATTAAGTCGGTCGCAAAAATCGGTCGCAATTGTGCGTTTTTTTATAGTGACTAGTGTATTTGACCAACATATAAGGACGTCACAGTAATTTTTTCTTTTTTTTTATTTGAGTATTGGGAGAGAGGATTCAAACCTGATTGTATTGTTAGGTTGTTGATACACTTATCACTAGACTATCCAGAGAAATGATTATTTGGATAGAATTGCCAATACAAGTATATATATATATATATATATATATATATATATATATTCCAACGGGGAACATTGGGTTCCTAAAACGCTCCGTCCGAACTTTCAATTTTATTGCTAACAATAATGGTATTTTTGTCATTTTTAATTAAAAAACTTGTAATTTTATTGGTATTTTTATTATATATAAAAGTGGGAATAGGGGGAATAGTGAAATTTTCTATATCACCTGTAATGATATTTAAAATGTTCTAAAGTAATGGCCAATTAAAAATTATAGTTTACTAGTTTATTGGATATAATTTATAAAATTTTTTTTTGAGCCAATCATGTGCGGCCTGATTATCTTCACACTTATGTGAGGAGTGAGAGGTCTCGAGTTCAAATATTTCGACCACAATCAATTTGATTATTGTGTAGCCTACAATATTATTTGGACCCACCAAGCCTCCTAATGTATAAAATAAATTATTTTTTTAAATAAATACATAAAAATAATTAAGCATTAAAAAAATTTAAGTTTTATCTTTATTAAATTTATTTTTAATGAATGTATATGATAATGAGATACTTGAAAATTTTTATAATTTATTTATTAAATATTTAATTCTTTTAGAAAATATATATAAAAAAAAGAAAGAAAATATTTTTTTTTGCTTTATGTTTGTATGATATGATTGGATATTTAAAAAAAAAAAATTTTCCAAATAGAACATATATAATATTTTATTTAGGAGAGAGATAAAAAAGGAAAAAAGTATATTATTTTTATTAATATTTTTATTTTTTATGTTTGTAAGATTGGATTGGATAAATTATTTAAAAAGTAAATTTTCAAATATAATTTACATAATTAAACCTGGACGGTAAACAGTTGAAAATTTTAATTTTAAAAAAAATAATATTTTGTTGATATATTTATAGATCTATATACATTGAAATATATTTTTTTTAGTAGACGAGTTATCAATTTAATTGTTGTGTAGGCCGCAGTATTATTTCAGTCATCAGGCCTCCTAATGAATAAAAAAAAATTATTTTTTAAATAAATACATATATAATTAAATATTTTAAAATTTTAATTTTTATATTTACTAAATTTATTTTTAATGAATATATATGATAATGAGATATTTGAAAATTTTTTTATATTTCATTTATTAAATATTTAATTTTTTTAGATATAGATACAAAAAAGAAAATATACTTTTTTTAATAAGGTACATATTAAATATAGTAAGAATATAATATATTTAAACATTTTAATTTTATTGGTTAAAAATTTAATATGGTTATGCTTTGATATATACTTTTTTTTTTATTCCTAGTTTTAATTAGTTTTAATATATTATAGGCAAATATAATAGACAACTTTATTTGATTTATGATATTTTGCTCAATTATTATCATTATTATGTCAATGTTATTTTGATTAATGTTAAGCTCATAACATTCAGTAATATTGGTAGTAAGCCTACAGGCTCTAAATCAAATCATACAAAATAAAACTATAAGACAAAAAGAAAATTTAGATTTTTCTTTCCCAACAAATACACTTAAGTTCGAAATGAAAATATTTTTTTTATGGATAGTAAAAATACTAGAAAAAGAAAAATTCCAACATGATTAATACACCGTATGAAAAATAAATTAAACTTTTTTTAATCACTCATTCATATTTACAATTAGGTATCATTCTATTAGATTGAACACATTCAGTAAGAAATTCCAAACGCTTATCTCTTAACAATGAAAAAGAAAACATTTTTATTTATTTTGTAAGCAAAGTCTAATATAAGAAATACTGATTTATATAAAAAAAACCCTAAATTCATATATAGTATCCTTAGAGTAGAAATAGGAAAACTCACAAAAATAAGATTATAATAAAATACATATGCAATCCCAATTTTCAAATTCACATATATAATAAGCATTCAACCATCAAAATTAGAGTTGAATTCTCCGATTAGAAATTGCACGAATGGAATACAGGTGCAAACATAGATTTCTATATAGCAAAAGTATAGATTCTAGAGTTTGAAGAACCAACGGAAGCAAAAGAACCAGAACAAAGATGCTTTCAGAAACTACAAATAATTTTACAAGAATTAGTTCTAATAACATTATTAATAATTATTCTTATTATATATTTTTCTCTTTTAGAATAATATATCAACTTTAATAATATATCTTGTTGTTTTGTCGATTATAATTTTTCTTAAAAAAATATTATGTGATTTTTGAAATTTTTATTTTATTATTTTATGAATAGTCTTAGATTTTTAGTAATATAAACTATTCATAATATTATAATTTATAAAAAATTATATATAAAAATTAAATTATTAGAAACGAGAAAAAATCAATGAGTACAAATACACGAGTATAAACAACCAGTATTGTAACATCCCTTCCCGGTCCACCCGTAAACCCGAATAAACCGAGCCGAGACGCTACAAACTGGTTGACTGAATGAACTGACATGCTGAAATCATAATGTATAATGAATCTAATATCATGCTGAGATTGCTTATAGTAATAATGTACTGAATATTTACAAGACATGATACTAGTTACAAAATGGATTGGGCCCAACTGTGTGCCCTGTACATGCCATAAAAAGAATAACAAAATGAGTTTCTACCCTGAAGACCGAGTCTTCTATAGATGAACGGCAGCAGTTGTAAACGGACCCTCTACGGACCAATCTCAAAACCTGCGAGTTAAACAGGTAACTCGCTGAGCAAATAAAGCTCAGTGGATATCTCAACATAAAACAACAATAAGCACACATATAAGCAAAAAGCATTATGTAAGCACATATAATCACACATAACATGCGGCTTTCATTTTACCTTAATGATCTTTCTTACTGTTTATTTTACTGTATGATTCATGCAGTAGCAAGTTAAAATATCTGTATGGCTCCATAAGGTTATAGCGAAACCGAGGTGATAAGAAAAACTGTATAAACTGGATGAATACTGTATACTTGGCTGCTATGGCCCATATAATCATATCCACTCAACGGCCTGTAGCCGGAGTAACAAACTGTATGAGGCGCAGATCTGCTATCCTATGTCGCGACATAGCTTTATCTACATGGTTTCTACCCAACCTCAATGGAGCTTCATATTAGCATATCAACAATGTAACACAATAGCACATAAATGGTTTACAACTTCATAGTTCATCATATTGATTTGAGTTCACATCATATAAATACTTACATGTTGTTTTAATCCATGTTCTTATGTTGTATTTTTGTTGTAAAATGATTGGATGCATGCATGTTGAGCAAAGGAATGTAATTACATAGCAAATGAAAGGCAAAAGAGTGTCACAGCATAAGTCGCGAGCGCGCCTGTGGAAGTCGCGAGCGCGAGATGCAGAAAATAAGAGACAGTGTGTTATCAGGCACAAGTCGCGATCGCGTACTTGAAAGTCGCGAGCGCGTAGTGTGCCAAATGAGAGACAGTGAGTTTTCATGCCAACTACGCGAGCGCGCACTTGAGAGTCGCGATCGCGTAATATGCCAATTGAGAGTCAGAGAGTTTTCATGCCAACTACGCGAGCGCGCAGTGCAAGTCGCGAGCGCTTCCAGGCCAAGGGCCAACTTCGCGATTGCGTCTTGCAAGGTCGCGAGCGCGAGAAGAGCAAAATGAGAGTCAGTGAGTTTGAAGTGGAAGTCGGGGGCGCGCAGTGCAAAGTCGCGAGCGCGCGACGTGCTTCCAGCCTACGCAGTGCCAGGTCACGACGCGTTTCTAGCCTGCGCAGTCTGCGCTCTTTTGGTCATAACTCTCAATATACAAATCCAATTTGGGTGATTCAAAAACCCATGCAAAGCTAACACATAGAGGAACAAATAACTCTTCTATGACACTTCCTAATTCCCTCATTAAATGGGTTCAAAATCAAGATGAATTTGCTGGTAAAATTTCCAGCAAACTCTGTTTCCACTTCATATATTCATCCCCTGTTTTCACATCATGTCCACTCTTCTCACTCAACAATAAGCAACATATCATCTCACTAGCAACACACCACACAATTTACATGCAAAGAAAATAGTAAACAACATGAGATATCAAACCTTGACGTCAAAAGCTTGACCTCTGTTTCAGCTTCTCTTTTCTGCACCTTTTGAACTTTCTTCTCCTATACACAAGAATTCTCATAACTCATCTCCAATAGAACTAAATGAAATAGGAAATAACATCACACTTCAAGGAATTCTACTTACTTGAAGTTGCCTTAATGCTTAACTATGTTGACAATTGAAAGAAAATGGGCGGGACAAGTAAGAAGAGAAGGAGAAACGGGAAAATGGGAAAGTGAGTTGATAAGAACGGGTAGTCTCTAGATGAAATGACTTGGCTGTGTAAACTCCCCAATTGGTACCTCAAGTGTACAAAGGCTACAACTTAATACACAAGCTGTATATTTTAATGCAAACAAGTCCTAACCTTTATATGCAAATAAGTCCACTTCTAATCTCTTTCTACCCCAACCAGGTTTGGTTCAACTCGACTCAACTCAATGCAAGACTCAACTCGGTAGGATGTCACAAGTATAAACAACCGTGCGTACATGAGTATAAACAACCAGTATAAACAACCGTGCAACGCACATTGACGAAAACTTTTATATATATATATATCCATTCTATTGAAAACCCTATTATTTCTTTCAAGCCAAATACTCAAATGTAACGAATAAAATATCTCATGTCATAATTCATTTGATACATATTAATTTATCCTAAATAAAAACTTAACATAATAAAATGTTCTCATAAAGTTGTGGAACAACACTTTATAGACTAATTATTTAATTTTTAATTTAAAATAACATATATTAATTTGTCCACAGTATTATATCTTGATGGAAGTCGTAGATATTCCCAATCATCCTCATCAATTGCACTGAAACAGCGATCCACCATATCCTTGCTCACTAACTCCAATTTTGGAGGTTCCCACTTCAATTGCATAGAGACAAAAATAAATGTAAGGGGGAAAAAAAAAAAAAAATATATATATATATATATATATATATATATATATATATATATATATAGAGAGAGAGAGAGAGAGAGAGAGAGAGAGAGAGAGAGAGAGAGAGAGAGAGAGAGAGAGATGAATAATTTTACAGCCTTCTTAGTTTATCAGATTTACTTGAAGAAGGCATAGTATTGAGAGATGAGGATACTGATCATACCTTTGGTTTTTTGTCCTTATCAAACAGCATAGCTCTTGAACCCTATAGAAGATATTTAATAATCAGAAATAATTTCAAGAATTGAATTAAAATAATTTCATATATAATGCTATAAATAAGTTAAACCACTAAAAAATTTGACTTAAAAAAAATAAAATATAAAAAACGAGCGGATTATTAAGCTTGAATTTGAGCTTATAAACAGATTATAATTTTTTTAATCATGAATTGTCGACAAATCGAACTTGAGTTTGATTTTTCAAATTTGAATCCAATTTAAGCTCAAGCATATTTACTTTTAATGAGCCAAGTTTCGATTCGACAGATTAGCTTTGTTCAATTTATTTACAGCCTTATCACATATATACTGTCAACTATTAATTATATATATAGATGAAGAATTCTAAATCATACGTTACCTAAAAAAAATCGCCACTAACAGTTGCTCGCAAAATGTTGCAACAAATTGTATATTCACGAATAAAACATTGTTTAAGATTTTGTTGCCGTCCTTCTCTGATCTTAAAAATATAAATTATAAAATTAGAAAATTAAAATATTAAAATGACAATTAAAAAATATATTTAAGATAAAGATATTACCGATCTTAGAGTAATTTTAAGACTTGTTGGACTAGCTGATTTTATAGAATTAATTGCTTTATAATCCAATTTTCGGCTTTATTTTTCACCTCATTTTCCTGCAAAAAAAAATGAAGTAATTAGAATCAGTAAGTTCCTAAAGTAAGAAGTTCAATTTTTGCAAAAAACACTTAGAGAAAGAAGCTATAATATGTCCTAAGATTATTCTCCTACCCATAGAATGTTGGGATTAATGCTCTGATACCACTTGTTGGATATCAGCACAGTGATAAACTCCAAGATTGATTGATAATTTATAACACAAAAAATAATAACGGAAAAGGCAACCAAAATAATACTAACACAAAATACCAAATATAATTGTATTAATAAGAAGCAAACATTCACGAAGCAAACATTCACAAAGCTTAAGGAAATGATTACTTACTTGGTTTTTGCTTGGTGCTTACAAATGAGAGGAGGGGTGGTATTTATAGGCATTTTCCACCTCCTCAATGTACGACTAAGATTTGCTTACAAAAATGGACGGTCTAGATTACAAGGAACATTTTAGAGTTAGATAGATATTTCACAAAATATCTTTGAGTGGGAGTATTCTAGAATACCCTAAGTATTTACACACTTTGTGGGCTTGGATCAACTATCTTTAGGCTAAAGGCTTCCCAAGTCTTGGCTTATTATGGCAGCCCATTTTGGTGGTGACTTTTCTAAATTAATTGGTGATATTTAATACTCTCCCTCAACGATTAATTTCTCTTTCTTCATCATTCCCAACTGTTGGCGAAAATCTTCATATTTATTTGCGTTTAAACTTTTTGTAAAGATATCAGCTAGCTGATCCTCCGTCTTGATATATTTCATTTTTATCTCTCCTTGTAGAACCTTCTCTCTGATAAAGTGATAGTGAACCTCCACGTGTTTTGTTCTCGTATGAAATACCGGATTCTCAGCCATTTGTATAGCCGAATGACTATCACAATTCAATGGAATCGGATAATTGATGGGTTGATGCAGATCGTTCATAAGCTATGACAACCAAACACTTTCCTGAGCTGTTGTTGCTACTGCCCGATACTCAGCTTCTGTAGTGGAAAGTGACACTGTAGGTTGTCTCTTGCTGAACCAAGAGATTGCTCCTGAACCAAGATTAAATGCATAGCCTGTTGTCGAGCTCCGAGTGTCGTGATCTCCTGCATAATCAGCATCGCAATATCCTTCCAACTTGATAATTTTACCTCTCTTATAAAAGATCCCATAATCAATTGTACTTTGACATATCTCAATATTCTTCAAACTACTTCCAAGTGAGGTTTCTTAGGCTTCTGCATAAATCGGTTGACTACTCTAATTGCAAAGTAAATGTCCGGCCGTGTCATAGTGAGATAGATTAGGCTTCCCACTAGTTGTCTATACATAGTAGCATCTTCGAGATCATTCCCTTCATGAGCACACAACTTGACATTAGCATCCATTGGAGCAGATATCGGTTTGCATTCCATCATTCCAAACCTCTTCAGCAGAGCTCTTGCATACTTCTGTTGTCCGAGGTAAAAACCTTCCTTGGCTTCTTCTATCTCCAATCCAAGGAAATTCCTGAGATTTTCTAGCTCTTTCATTTTGAAACGAGTAGCCAAATTCTCTCGGATGCGTTGAATCTCTTCGATGTTGTCGCCAGTGACTATTAAATCATCAACGTATACTATCACTATAGCTAGTCTTCCTTCCCGATCTTTTACAAATAAACTAGAGTCTACTAGTGCCATAACATATCCATTCTTGATAAGAAATTCTGCAATCTTGCCATACCAAGCCCTCGGTGCTTGTTTTAGACCATAGAGTGTAACATCCCTTCCCGGTCCACCCGTAAACCCGAATAAACCGAGTCGAGACGTTACAAACTGGTTGACTGTATGGCCTGTCATGCTGATATCATAATGTATATTGAATATAATAGCATGCTGATGTTGTATACAAAAATAATGTAATTTATATTTACAAAACATGATACTAGTGTTAAAATGAAATGGGCCTAACTGTGTGCCCTGTACATGCCATGAAAAGGATAGACAAAAGATACACATCCAAATGAGTAGCTACCCTGAAGACTGAGTCTTCTACAGATGAACTGTAGCAGTTGTAAGCTGACTCTCTACGGTCCAATCTCAAAACCTGCGAGTTAAACGGGTAACTCGCTGAGCAAATAAAGCTCAGTGGATATCTCAACAGATAAAGAAACAATTAAACACATACATGTATAGAAAGAACCATGTAAACACATATGGCACATATAAGCACACACATCATGATACTTTCATGATACCTTTATTATCTTTTGTACTGTTTATAATACTGTATAATTCATGAAATGTTATGTCAAGATATCTGTATGGCTCCATAAGGTTATAGTGAAACCAAAGTGATAAGAAAAACTGTATGAAACTGGATGAATACTGTATGCTTGGCTGCTATGGCCCATATATAATCATATCCACTGAACGGCCTGTAGCCGGAGTATCAAACTGTATGAGGTGCAGATCTGCTATCCTATGTCGCAACATAGCCTTATCTACATGGTTTCTACCTAACCTCAATGGAGCATAATGTTGGTATGTCAATAATATAACACAACATCATATTAATAGTTCATAACTTCATAATTCATAATGTATATTTGATTTCACATCATTTGCATGCTTGCATGTTGTTTTGATACATGTTCTAATGTTGTATTTTGGTGTTAAAAGGATTGGAGGCATATAAGTGAAGCAAAGGAATATAATTGCATTGAAAAAGAAGTCCAAAAGTGCATGAAAACACAAGTCGCGAGCGCGCCTTGCAAAGTCGCGAGCGCGTAATGCACACCTGAAGGTCAGTGAGTTTTCAGGTGAAAGTCGCGAGCGCGCACTTGAAAGTTGCGAGCGCGTAGAGTGCAAAATGAGAGACAGTGAGTTCCCAGGCCAAATTCGCGAGCGCGCGATGAAGGTTGCGAGCGCTTATAGGCCAAGGGCCAAGTACGTGAGCGCGCACTTGAAAGTCGCGAGCGCGAGAAGTGCCAAATGAGAGACAGAGAGTTTGCGAGCACAAGTCGCGAGCGCGCACTTGAAAGTCGCGAGCGCGAGATGTGCCAAATAAGAGTCAGAGAGTTTTAGGTGAAAGTCGTGAGCGCGCATTTGAAAATCGCGAGCGCGAGAAGGCAACGCGAGCTCGTCATGCGATTCGCGCAAGCGCTTTGCGTTTTCCAGCCTGCACAGTCTGTACTCTTTTGGTCATATCTCTCAATACAACTCCGATTTGAATGATTCAAAAACCCATGTAAAGCTAACACATAGAGGAACAAATAACTGTTCTATGACACTTCCTAATTCCATCATTAAATGGGGTCAAAATCAAGATGAAGTTACTGGTAAAATTTCCAGTACCAGTAACTCCCCTGTTTCAGCATAAACTCTTCATTTATTCAATACCTCCCCTGTTTTCTCACCATTACCAGTCCTCCCACTCAACATGAAGAAATATTGTCTCATTAGCAACACACCACTCAATTCTCATACAAAGAAAATGGTAAAGGAAAAGAGATATCAAACCTTTACTCCAACAAGCTTGAGTTCTTCTTTAACTTCTTTTTTCTACACTCTTAGAACTCCCTTCACCTATAAATAAGAATTCTTATGAATTCTAAAATAATAGCACCAATTGATTCAATTATGAACTTCAAGAAGGTTTACTTACTTGGATAGAAGAAAAATTGAAGTTAAGGCTTAACTACCATTAAAATTGAAAGGAAGGTGGAAGAGGAAAGGAAGAAAATGAAGAAGATGAAGATAAAGATGAAAAATGGGAAAGTGAAGTGATAATCACGGGTAGGCCATCAAAAATCAAGGGATTTTATGTAAAACTTCCTAAATGGTACCTCAATTAGCAAAAGGCTATCACTTAATACCCAAGCTTGATCTTTTAATGCAAATAAATCCTCACCCATATGCTTTGATCTTTTTCTCTCACTCAAGTAACTCCACTTATAAACCCATTCTACCCCAACCGGGTTTGGTTCAACTCGACTCAACTCGACTACTCAACTCTATGCTAAGACTCGACTCGGTAGGATGTCACAATTCTCCCCTCCTAAGTAAAAACTTCGTCCCGAAGTTTACCTGTTGTGAACAAATTCGGATACTGTTGTCGCATGGTGTCTTCAGATTCCCAAGTTGCTTCTTCTGTCTTATGATTCCTCCAAAGAACTTTTACCAATGCTATTTTCTTGTTCCGCAATTCCTTAATTTCTCTGGCTAAGATCTGAACTGGTTCTTCTTCATAAGTGAGATCCGGCTGAATTCAATCTCTTCTGCTGATAACACATGTGATGGGTCTGATCTGTATCTCCTTAACATGGATACGTGAAAGACATTATGAATTCGATCTAAGGTTGAAGGTAACGCTAGGCGATAGGCTAATGGTCCTACACGTTCAACAATCTCGTATGGACCAATGAACCTAGGGCTAAGCTTACCCTTTCGTCCAAACCTTAGGATCTTTTTCCATGGTGAAACTTTCAGAAATACCTTATCACCGACCGAGTACTCCATATCCTTTCTCTTTAAATCAGCATAAGACTTCTGTCGATCACTTGCTTCTTTCAGCCGTTTTCTGATGATTTCCACTTTCTCTTCTGTTTCTCTAACCAAATCTGGCCCCAAAATCTTCTTCTCACTCAGTTCTGTCCAACACACAGGTGTCCTACATGGTCTACCATACAATGCTTCATATGGTGCCATCTTAATGCTTGATTGGTAGCTGTTGTTGTAGGCAAACTCCATGAGAGGTACATATCTGTCCCAACTGCCTTCAAATTCTATAACACATGATCTCATCATGTCTTCTAGAATTTGAACGACTCTCTCTGATTGGCCATCTGTTTGAGGATGAAATGCAGTGCTGAAATGCAATTTCGTTCCTAATGCTTCCTGCAGTTTACCCCAAAATTTCGATGTAAACCTTGGATCACGATCAGATATAATGGATGATGGAACTCCATATAGTCGAACTATTTCGCTAACATAAATGTCTGCTAACTTGTCCAGAGAATAGTCCATCCGAACTGGTAGAAAGTGTGCGGACTTAGTTAATCTGTCCACGATCACCCATACTGCATCGTGCTTCCGCTGCGTCTGAGGTAATCCAGTAACAAAATCCATCGTGATTTGATCCCACTTCCATGTTGGCACTGTTATTGGATGAAGTAACCCAGCTGGCAGTTGATGCTCTTCCTTTACTTGTTGACATGTTAAACATCTTGTTACAACATTTCCGATATCTTTCTTCATGCTCGGCCACCAATAGCCTTTCTTCAAATCTTGATACATCTTGGTACTACCTGGATGCATTGTATATGGACTGTTATGAGCTTCATGCAGAATCTTTTGTCTAAGCTCCCCTATCTGTGGTACAACAACTCTGTCTTCATAAAATAAGACTCCACTGTTATCCAATCTGAATTTCCCACCATGATCTTCCTGTACTTGTTTTACCCATAGTGCTGTTTGTGCATCTTTCTTCTGTGCCTCTGCAACTTCCTGAACCCAAGATGGCTGTACTTGCATCTGTGCTAGAATAACTCCCTGCTGTTGCAACTCCATGCTAATTCTCATTGCTCTCAAAGCAAACAATGATTTGCGGCTAAGGGCATCAGCTACCACATTAGCTTTACCCGGATGGTAATTAATGACATAATCATAATTAGCCAGAATCTGCATCCACTTCCGTTGTCTTGAATTCAAATCTTTCTGTGTCGGTAAATACTTTAAACTCTGATGATCTGTGTAAATGTAACACTTTTCACCGTACAGATAATGCCGCCATACTTTGAATACTAGAACAATGGCTGCCAGTTCTAAATCATGGGTTGGATAATTCAATTCATGTGGCTTCAACTATCTGGAGACATAAGCTACCACTTTCCTGTCTTGCATGAGTACACATCCTAACCCAGTATGAGAGGCATCACTGTAAATCTCAAAGTCTTTACCTGACACTGGCTGAGTCAACACTGGTGCTTCAGTCAACTTTTTCTTCAAAGTGTCAAAACTCTGCTGACATCTATTATCCCATTGGAATACAACTGCTTTCTTCAATAATCTTGTTAAAGGTGATGCAATGATGGAGAATCCCTTTACGAACCTTCTGTAATAGCCGGCTAAACCCAGAAAACTTCGAACTTCTGTGACATTTCTGGGTGGTCTCCAATCAACAATAGCTTCAATCTTATGAGGATCCACTCTAATACCCTCCGATGACACCACATGTCCTAAGAAAGAAACTTCTTCCAGCCAAAACTCACAGTTACTGAGCTTGGCATACAGTTGTTTATCCCTCAGTGTCTGGAGTACAATCCGCAAATGTTTATCATGTTCAACCCTGTCTCTGGAGTAGACCAAAATGTCATCTATAAACACCACCACAAACTGATCCAGATATGAATGAAACACGCGGTTCATGAGATCCATGAAAACCGCTGGTGCATTTGTGAGACCGAATGGCGTCTGGTACGCTGACTGGCCTGAATTCGCTCTATCTCCTGAGCTGCCTCTACCAAAGCTGAGAACTCTCTGAATCTGGAAGCTACCACTCCCATTTGAATCTCATCGTTCAGGCCTTCCTGAAACTTTTTACACCTTTCGGCCTCTGTAGTCACTATCCCCTTACCATACCTGCTGAGCCTGGTGAATTCTCTTTCATATTCGGCAACTGACATTCTGTTCTGCCTCAGGTATAAGAATTCTTTCCTTCTCGCATCTAGGTAAGCCTCTGTAATGAACTTTTTCTTAAATTCATCCAAGAAGAATTGCCATGTACGCTGCTCTGCTGATACCCGCTGCTGAACAGTAGTCCACCATGTATATGCCTCATCTATGAGCAATGATGTGGCACAAACCAACTTGTCCTCTGGTGTACATTGTAATTGTTCTAGAACTCTCGATGTCCCATCTAACCAATACTCAGCTCTTTCTGGATTATCATCCTTGTTAGCACTGAATTCTTTCGCCCCATATTTCCGAAGCTTCTCTAGTGGGGGCTTTCTTTCTCTTTCTACTACTATTGGTGCTTGAGGTATCACCCCTGCAATCTGTCGAAAAGTATCTGCAAGTTGCTTTAACAACACCTCTTGACCTGGTGCTACTGGAGCCTCAACCTCCACTGCTCTGGAGGCGTGTGACTCGCTCTCACCTTCCTGTGACATCCTCCTAAAAGAACAACAACTGCTTAGTTCATCAGGGTAGTCATGGCATGTACACTATACTGACTTATGCATGCAAGCCCGGGGAAACTAAACCTAGGGCTCTGATACCAAAATTTGTAACATCCCTTCCCGGTCCACCCGTAAACCCGAATAAACCGAGTCGAGACGTTACAAACTGGTTGACTGTATGGCCTGTCATGCTGATATCATAATGTATATTGAATATAATAGCATGCTGATGTTGTATACAAAAATAATGTAATTTATATTTACAAAACATGATACTAGTGTTAAAATGAAATGGGCCCAACTGTGTGCCCTGTACATGCCATGAAAAGGATAGACAAAAGATACATATCCAAATGAGTAGCTACCCTGAAGACTGAGTCTTCTACAGATGAACTGTAGCAGTTGTAAGCTGACTCTCTACGGTCCAATCTCAAAACCTGCGAGTTAAACGGGTAACTCGCTGAGCAAATAAAGCTCAGTGGATATCCAACAGATAAAGAAACAATTAAACACATACATGTATAGAAAGAACCATGTAAACACATATGGCACATATAAGCACACACATCATGATACTTTCATGATACCTTGATTATCTTTTGTACTGTTTATAATACTGTATAATTCATGAAATGTTATGTCAAGATATCTGTATGGCTCCATAAGGTTATAGTGAAACCGAAGTGATAAGAAAAACTGTATGAAACTGGATGAATACTGTATGCTTGGCTGCTATGGCCCATATATAACCATATCCACTCAACGGCCTGTAGCCGGAGTATCAAACTGTATGAGGTGCAGATCTGCTATCCTATGTCGCGACATAGCCTTATCTACATGGTTTCTACCTAACCTCAATGGAGCATAATGTTGGTATGTCAATAATATAACACAACATCATATTAATAGTTCATAACTTCATAATTCATAATGTATATTTGATTTCACATCATTTGCATGCTTGCATGTTGTTTTGATACATGTTCTAATGTTGTATTTTGGTGTTAAAAGGATTGGAGGCATATAAGTGAAGCAAAGGAATACAATTGCATTGAAAAAGAAGTCCAAAAGTGCATGAAAACACAAGTCGCGAGCGCGCCTTGCAAAGTCGCGAGCGCTCACTTGAAAGTCGCGAGCGCGTAGAGTGCAAAATGAGAGACAGTGAGTTCCCAGGCCAAATTCGCGAGCGCGCGATGAAGGTCGCGAGCGCTTACAGGCCAAGGGCCAAGTACGCGAGCGCGCACTTGAAAATCGCGAGCGCGAGAAGGCAACGCGAGCTCGTCATGCGATTCGCGCGCGCGCTTTGCGTTTTCTAGCCTGCATAGTCTGTACTCTTTTGGTCATATCTCTCAATATACAACTCCGATTTGAATGATTCAAAAGCCCATGTAAAGATAACACATAGAGGAACAAATAACTCTTCTATGACACTTCCTAATTCAATCATTAAATGGGGTCAAAATCAAGATGAAGTTACTGGTAAAATTTCCAGTACCAGTAACTCCCCTGTTTCAGCATAAACTCTTCATTTATTCAATACCTCCCCTGTTTTCTCACCATTACCAGTCCTCCCACTCAACATGAAGAAATATTGTCTCATTAGCAACACACCACACAATTCTCATACAAAGAAAATGGTAAAGGAAAAGAGATATCAAACCTTTACTCCAAAAAGCTTGAGTTCTTCTTTAACTTCTTTTTTCTACACTCTTAGAACTCCCTTCACCTATAAATAAGAATTCTTATGAATTCTAAAATAATAGCACCAATTGATTCAATTATGAACTTCACGAAGGTTTACTTACTTGGATAGAAGAAAAATTGAAGTTAAGGCTTAACTACCATTAAAATTGAAAGGAAGGTGGAAGAGGAAAGGAAGAAAATGAAGAAGATGAAGATAAAGATGAAAAATGGGAAAGTGAAGTGATAATCACGGGTAGGCCATCAAAAATCAAGGGATTTTATGTAAAACTTCCTAAATGGTACCTCAATTAGCAAAAGGCTATCACTTAATACCCAAGCTTGATCTTTTAATGCAAATAAATCCTCACCCATATGCTTTGATCTTTTTCTCTCACTCAAGTAACTCCACTTATAAACCCATTCTACCCCAACCAGGTTTGGTTCAACTCGACTCAACTCGACTACTCAACTCTATGCTAAGACTCGACTCGGTAGGATGTCACATAGAGAGCTTTCCTTAGCTTGCACAAATAGTTAGGATTTTCACGACTTTTGAACCCTGGTGGTTGCTCCATGTAGATTTCACGATCAACTTCACCATGAAAGAATGCGTTCTTCACATCCATCTGCCACAAAGGCCATGACTTACTAGCTGCTAAAGCTAGCAATACCTGCACAGTGCTGATCTTGGCAACTGGACTAAATGTCTCATCATAGTCCAAGCCATACTACTGAGAAAATCCACGAGCAACCAATCTTGCTTTGTATCGCTCAATTGATCCATCCGGGCGAGTTTTGATTTTGTAGACCCATTTGCAAGAGATGGGTTTCACATCTCTTAGTTTTGGCACTAATTCCCATGTTTGATTTTACTCCAGAGCAACAATTTCTTCTTCCATTGCAGTAGTCCACTCCATCTTCTTTGATGCTTCTTCATAAGTTGTTGGCTCCTTTACCTCTGCTATAGCATCATTTGCATATTTTGGATTAGGCCTTCTTTCTCGACCTGATCGCCGAAGTAGAGGATAATCTGGATCTTGTTCTTCTTGACTTGGCTGTTGTTGTTCGTATGCACCTATCTTCCATGGGCTCTTCGATTTCTCTTGAACTCTGGATGGCTCTGCTTGACCTTTCTCTAGGATGAACTCTCCCTCTCCTATCTTCTTTTCAACTTTTTCTTGAATTTCTTTTGAGTCCAGTAGCAGGGTTGCTTGAGATGACCACCAAGATGATGTCTCATCAAAGACCACATTTCGTGAAATATGACACTTGTTAGTTATAGGATCACAACATCTCCAGGCTTTTCTTTGCTCATCATAACCAACGAATATGCAGCGAAGTGCCTTTTTGTCAAACTTGCTTCAAGTTCATTCAGAACGAAGACATAACACACACATCCAAAAATGCGAAAATGATTTAGAGTTGGTTTAATATTCCACAGTTTCTGGAATGGGGATGTAAACTCTAGTCTTGCTTGAGGTGGTCTGTTGGTGACGTACATAACTGTCTTCATGCACTCTGCCCAAAATCTAGCTGGCACATTCTTCGCATGGAGCAAACTCCTGCAAATCTCCACTAGGTGTCGATTCTTTCTCTCAGCAACTCCATTTTGCTGCGGTGTTCTTGGACATGTGAATTGTCTTCGAATGCCTTGCTCTTGGCAATATTTAGTGAATTCGTCAGACGTGTACTCTCCACCATTGTCGGTGCGAAGGCATCTAATTTTATTTCCGACTTCTTTCTCAACTTTGTTCTTGAAAGCTTTAAATTTTTCAAAAACTTCCGACTTCTCTACCATGAAATCTACCCAAACATATCTCGAGTAGTCGTCGATGAAAGTAATCATGTATCTCATATTACTGTTTGTAGGTTGTTTGATCCGTCCAAGAACATCTGAATGTATTAACTCCAATGGCACCTTGGCTCTATATTTTGACTCTTCAAATGGAAGTTGGTGAGCTTTTCCATATTGGCATCCAGCACATATAGTGTCTTCTCGGCATTCCAACTGAGGAAGACCTTTAAGCATGGACTTCTTCATCATCACCTTAAGCTTGTGATAACTAACATGTCCCAAATGAGCGTGCCACATGTCAGCTGTCTCACTCTTTCTTGTTCGGTCAACATAGGCTTCTTGTGCTGACATGACGTAGATTGATTCTACTCATCGTCCTTCCATAACTGGATCTCCGATTAATTTAAGGTTACGATAAAACTTCACATTATCAAGACTGAAAACCACATAATTACCTGCATTTGCTATTTGTGATACAGAGAGCAAGTTTTTCTTCATCCTTGGCACATGGTAAACCATCTGTAACTCCATTTTCTCCTTACTGGAGGGAGAAACACTGGTTGTCTTTCCAATGTGAGCTATTGGTAATCTCGTGTTATTTGTTGCGACTACAACACGACCTCCATCATAATTGGATACATCGGATAATTTCTCCTTATTTCCTGTCATGTGATTAGAACTTCCAGAATCAACTATCCAATCATCATCATAGTTGATTCTATCACTTACAAATATTAATGACGACTCCTGCTCGAGTCCTTTCTTCATCATCTCTACTGGCTTTTGTAGAGAATATTCTTCCTCCTCACTGTGAATATCCCATTCCTCTTCACTTTGTTGCTCATTCTGGGTTGATGCTGTGTTTCCTTCTACTCGTCTGCTTCGACATTCTCGGGTGAAATGTCCTCTTTTGTTGCACTTATAGCAACGATCACTTTCTCGCCAGTCGTCTTTCCTTTGTCCTGACCTTGCTCTCCCTTGCTGTGATGGTCTCCACTTTTGCTTTCTCCATCCTTGTTGATTGCTCCTTTCTTTTCCACCATCTACTCTCGCAACGTTTCGAAATCCCCTCTTTTGAGCGAAGAGAGCTTTCTCATCATCCTTCAAAGCTACTTTAGACATTTTTTCGTTTAAAGTCTCTTCATTGGACAAGATATTCTCTAACTCGTCTAAGATTGGTTGTGTAGCCCAACCACGAGTAGCAGTCACAAGACCCTTAAATTCAGGTCTTCGACCATGGATGATGATCCTCCTCATCCTTGTCTCGTTGATCTCGTTGTCTGGATCTAATTTCGAAATCTCCTCACATAAAGATTTTACTTTAGAAAAGTATTAACTTACAGTGAGGTTCTATTGCGAGATTGAGAATAACTCGTTTTCGAGCCGTTGCAATTTTGCTTCATTCTTCTTGGCGAAAGCAGACTTGAGAATGTCCCATGCTTCCTTTGGTGTTTTAGCCGACTTGATCCGTTGCATCTGCTCATCTTCTACTGCAACCGTCAGCGCATACATTGCCTTCCCGCATTTTGTCTCCCACTCTTTCAGAGCTTTCGCATCCCCAACTGGTGGTGTAGTATTTTCTCCTCCGACGATAGCCCATCAGTCTTGACCTATGAGATAATATTTCATACGGGTACTCTAGTTCCCGTAATTGTTGCTATTTAGCTTCTCGATGCTATTAGCAACTCTAGAAAAATCCGCCATAAGGTACTGGTGTTCCTGACACTAATCAATGAACAACGGTCCTTGACCAGTTAAGATCACAATCCTTGCTTGTGAATCTTGCTTCAACAACAGTCCCCGACTGTTAATTCCAGCAGAGTAACGATACTCTACACTTGTAAATGAACACCACAAAATACCACGGCTACAACAACTACCACTACAACCAGGTTCTGATACCACTTGTTGAGATTAATGCTCTAATACCACTTGTTGGATATCAGCGCAGTGATAAACTCCAAGATTGATTAATAATTTATAACACCAAAAATAATAACGGGAAAGGCAACTAAAATAATACTAACACAAAACACCAAATATAATTGTATTAATAAGAAGCAAACATTCACAAAACTTAAGGAAATGATTACTTATGCTTACAAATGAGAGGAAGGGTGGTATTTATAGGCATTTTCCACCTCCTCAATGTACGGCTAAGATTTGCTTACAAAAATGGATGATTTATTTAGACCCCATCTATAGGTAATATATAAATCAAATTAATGATATTTATACGAGGATGTTTCTGACTATTCATTAAAAAAATAATAAATTACCTATAGATCGAATTAATGATATATATACGAGAGTGTTTCTGACTATTAAAAAAAAAAAAAAGATAGACGTTACTATATTTTATATTTCATTGCTATCAAACATGATGTTAAAGTTCTAGCATCAATTTCTAATCTAAAATTAACAAATTATGTAAATCATTTACTTTAAAAGAGAATAAAAGAATCCTTAATTTATAAAGCTGCCTGATTCTAAAACAAGGTAAAAAAAAAAAAAAAAAAAATGAACAACAGAAGTAAACACAAGTATAGAAATAACAGAAAGAAATATGCACGTGGGAGATGAAATTGAATGCCTTTCTATCTCCATCATCTGTGCCATTGCAATTGATCACGAGAACACATGTCAGGCTTACGAAAAGAAGACACTGAAGGGAGGAATTTTGGGTTGCCATTTTACTTCGTCCGCTTCCTAATACTCGTTATATTCATTATATTTAGATAGTTCAAGTTTTTAAGAAAATTAATTAATTTGTCTAAATTATAATTAATTATTAAGTAGATTGATTATAATTTTTTTAATTTATCTAAATTATAATAAATTATTAAATAATTGAAGCAATTGCTAGTAATGTGACAAACATTTGAAAATATAATACTTTCTGAAACGTGACAAATATTCGAGAACATAGAAAGAAATACAAATTTTCCTAAAGAAATGTGAAAAGAAAGCTATGCTTTTATACAAGTAAAAAAAAAAAAAAAAATTCATTCGACTTTTCCTTTTTAGTAATGATATTTATTAATTTTCATTGAAATTAATTACTTATTAAAAAGGAAGTTGAAATATTTTTAAAATATTAATTACATTATTGATTATATCAATTATTAAAAACTATAAACTAATCATTAATAGTAATGATATTAATTTCACTTTATCAATACGTATAAATGATATTAAAAAATAAATTTCTTTAAATAAAAAAATCAATTCCATCTGAGCAAACTAAAATTTTAAAATTTCATCATATTATCGAATATGTTTCAAGTTTTATATATTTATATAAATGTAGATAGATAGATATACAATATCTCGATTTTTACAAAAATAAAGATTTTTGATAGAGATTTTTTTTTATTATTTTTAGCAGCTCCCATAAGGAGAAGGAGAAGGACAAATTGATCTTGCTTTCGTATTGGACATTAATTTCTGCACCTATGTGTGAAATTTTCGAAAAAGAGATCTTTAAAATCATAATTGCTCAATAGAAATTAAATTGGACACCAAAATATGAATTTTAAATTGATATTACAAAAAAAAAAAAAAAAAGTATCAGTCTGAGAATTTTAAATGAAATCGAATCGATTCATATGATCTAAAACTACACATAGTTGAATGAATTCAAATTAGTTCTCAAATAGAATTTAATTTCAAACAGTTGATTCAATGCATTCAAATGGGGTGGAATGGATTCATGTTTCGTCTCCTTTTTTTCGACATTCTGAAATAGAAAATTAATCCATAACTACTGTCGAATGAATTCAAACTTATCTATCTATACATGAACAGAGAGGAGAACAACATTGACATCGTAAAAAAAGCCCCTATTAAGTTTATATTCAAGAAAGTAATTATTTAATAAAAAATATTATCCCTGTTTCATAATACATGTAATATTTGAAAAAATAGTTTATTCCAAAATACTCATCACATTTATGATTTCAAGGAGTAATATTTTTTTTTTTCATATTTACCCTTTGTATATGATCAATAATTATTATTATTTTAATTTAATAATTTTTTTAAAAATATTAAATTAAGGGTAACATTATCAATTTACTCAATAATTTATTATAACTTACACAAATTTAATGGTTTTCTTAAGGGATGTGAAATCCAAAATGTGACAAGTATTATGAAACCGAGATACTAAATTTTTAATTTAATGAGAGTGTTTACCATTTATTAGGGAAAAATAAAACAATAATAACAATTTTTTTATAGATTGGATTAGTGTATAGGTCCTCGAAGATCGGCTTGTCTTTAATTTAGGTATGACCGGTTAAAATTTTTTAAAATGTTGAACCTGAACTAGCCATTGAATCACCGGTTCCGTTAACGGTTTTCGGCGATATATGTTTTTTTTTAAAAAAATTGATTTTAATGTTACATATTTCTTTCATAAATATTAATATGAGTTTAAAAAATATTGGTAAATTTTATTTTAAATAAATTTTAGAATGTTTATAAAATTAATTAATTTTACAAAATAAACAAATAAATTATCACTTTATTTTGTTTAAATGTTATTAATTAAGTAAACTATAAGAAAATTTTGAAAAATGCTTCAAAAGAATGTAATTTTAAACTTAGCAAACAATTTAAAAGGGTAAAAAAAAAGTTAAAAAAATATAAGTTTAGACTAAATATTTCTTTTTTTTTTTTACCATTTTACTTTTTAAATTTTTAATTCTTAAAATAAAGTGTATTTTTAAAAAAAATTCTTAAGTAAAGTATATCATGTAGTATAATATTATTGAAACTTTTAGAAATGCATAAAATAGGCTAAGTGATTATCATTTTGAAAATAAAAATAGAAAATTTTTTATTCGAATGGATTGAAACCACCAGTTTCGGGCCAATTTCGATTTATATTTTAACATTCACATGAATTTTAATCGACCCTTTAACCGTCGGTTCCGATTTAAAATTTTGAACAGCTGGTTCGGGTCCAATTTCGGTTCTACAGTACGGTTCGGACAGGTTTAATACCGAAATAATTACGCTTTCCTTTTTAGATGAAAAATTATAGCTGTGTCCTCTACTTACTGTGTAGCAAATCATCACCGTACACGTGTCACTTCTGATTGAATCTTTGATGGAATCTACCGGTTATAGATTCATTTTCGGCTTTGAGGCACTCTTTTTTTTCCCTCCAATATGGATTCTGCATGTGGTTCACTTACTTCCCGCGCCCAACTTGTGAAGAAAAAAATAAGAGATAGAAAGAGAAAGAAACTCTTTCCTTCTTTCTCCAAGATCCTTACAGCACCGGTCACCGTGAAATTTCCCCATCTCTGGCAAATTCCTCCGATCATCTCCTCTCAAGTCTCTGTTCTTAATAAGGTAATGAATTAAATCTGTTGATTTCCTTAAGGATCATAATCTATTTTATGTCTTCTTTTTGATTGTCGAGAACATATGAACAATTAAGTTTTCTTTCTAATTAAGATCTGTATTTCGCTCTTTGTTATTAGAATGGCAGTTGATGTAGAAGAAGCGAGAGGCGGTGGTGGCGGCGGTGAAGAAGTGAGAAGAAGAGGTTGCTCGTGCACAAAAGACGATTTTCTCCCTGAGGAGTCATTTCAAAGCTTCAGCAATTATGGAAAAGCACTCCTTGAAACGCCAATGCGTTTCAAGGACAGACTCTTTACTCGATCTGTGGATTCTGTAGAAATCACAGAGGTCAAAGCTCAAAGCGAGCATGAAATGAAAAAGAACCTAACGTGGTGGGATCTTATCTGGTTCGGTATGGGCGCTGTTATTGGCGCTGGAATATTCGTCCTCACTGGTCTTGAGGCAAAGAAGGTCGCCGGCCCTGCGGTTGTCTTGTCTTATGTGGTTTCCGGCGTCTCCGCGATGCTCTCCGTCTTTTGTTACACCGAGTTCGCCGTTGAAATTCCTGTTGCTGGTACATAAATTTAGAATTTAATTAATTACAATGAATCTTAATTCTGAAGCAGTGAACAACTATTGGTCATAGTTTTCCTTAAAAAGAAAAATTCTGGTGATAATTATTAGCTTAATGTGATCATTGTAAATATTATATTTATATATTCAGAAATTCTTCTTGCAGAATTTAGAAAAATATAAAGTCTGTTATATTTATAGAAATGTTAATTTTTTTTTTTCCTCTTCAATTTGCGTGTAAAGGTCAAAGTTACACTCTTCATTTGAAACAAAACAATTGCATAAGATAATGATTTAATGACTGAGATAGTGCTTTGAAGAATAATTTAGATAAAGACTTGCGGTCTACTATTTGTGCACGGTAGACTTGAGTGGCATCGTTGACATGTGACAACAACTGCCACTCGGTAACTATGCATGGGATTTGACTTTTGCTTTTTTAGAAAGTTGACTTTTTTTACTATTTGATAAATTAGTAGAGAAAATACTGGTGTACCCAACTTCTGTATTCAGCCATAGTAGACTACTGTCTTGTCCTTTTGTTACCACACCCTTATTTGTGCCTTTGTTGAATGGATATATGTCTTTCCCAGTTGGTAGAATTTAAAAACTTAATCTTATGCCTATCTTTATAACAATTTAAATGTTAGTTGAGGATTTTGATATTATACTGCCAATACCAACTAGTTTAGGATTAAGAATTAATTGCTAATATTATTATTGTTGTAGCTGTCACTTCATTATTTTCTAAAATTCCCATTTTAGAGAATTTTGTTTCTTTATTATTTGTTATGCTTATTCTTGTTAACACGACAACTTAATTTGTCTTCAACAAATTTATACAATGAAGCATGTTAATATGATTTGTTCTTCCATCCCGATCAGGCGGTTCATTTGCTTACTTAAGAGTAGAACTAGGCGACTTCATGGCGTTCATTGCCGCTGGCAACATCCTTCTCGAGTATGTAATTGGTGGTGCAGCGGTGGCCCGTTCATGGACATCTTATTTGGCCACTCTCTGCAACCACAAACCTGATGACTTCCGTATCATAGCCCACAGCCTTCCTGATGATTACGGCCATCTTGACCCCGTTGCTGTTGGGATTACAGCCGTCATTTGCGTTCTTGCAGTTCTTAGCACCAAGGGCTCTTCTCGCTTCAACTACGTTGCATCCATTGTCCACATTGCTGTAATTCTCTTTATAATTATTGCAGGCCTTATTAATGCGGACACCAAAAATTACAGTGATTTTGCTCCGTATGGCTCTCGTGGTATTTTTAATTCAGCTGCTGTGCTTTTCTTTGCTTATGTTGGGTTTGATGCAGTTTCTACAATGGCAGAAGAGACCAAAAACCCTGCTCGCGATATTCCTATTGGTCTAGTAGGTTCAATGGCAATAACTACATTGCTATATTGTTGACTAGCCGTAACATTATGCCTTATGGTTCCCTTCAAGCAAATTGATGCAGATGCTCCATTTTCCGTAGCCTTTCAAGTGGTGGGATGGGATTGGGCTAAATACATTGTTGCTGCAGGTGCATTAAAAGGAATGACAACAGTTTTGCTTGTTTCTGCAGTGGGTCAAGCCCGCTATCTCACTCACATTGCTCGTACTCATATGATGCCACCATGGCTAGCTCAGGTTAACTCAAGAACCGGAACTCCTGTCAATGCAACTATTGTCATGCTTACTGCTACTGCTATTATTGCTTTCTTCACAAAGCTTGATATATTATCCAATCTTTTATCCATCTCCACACTGTTTATTTTCATGCTCGTTGCACTATCACTTCTTGTTCGTCGTTACTATGTTCCTGGAGTTACAACACCAGCAAATCGAATGAAGTTGATATTGTGCATTTTGGTAATTCTTGGCTCCTCTATTGCAACTGCTGCTATATGGGGTGCAGGTGGTGATGGATGGATTGGCTATGTTATAACTATACCCATATGGTTTTTGGCTACATTAGTACTAAGTGTTTTTGTTCCAAAAGCAAGAGCTCCAAAATTATGGGGTGTTCCATTAGTGCCATGGATACCATCTGGTTCGATTATTATCAACATTTTCCTTCTTGGATCGATTGATGCGAAATCTTTCGAAAGATTTGGTATTTGGACTGCTGTTTTGCTGATTTATTATTTTCTATTTGGTTTACATGCTACCTATGATGCTGCTAAAGAATCAAAGGTGAGAAGAAATGCAGGGGGCTGGAAAGAGTTGGAAGAAGGTGCACAGCCTGCTGCTTAAGTAGATGCAAAATTAATATACAAGTTAAGGTTAATTAATTTTCAAAAACAGAAAAAAAGAAAGGAAGAATAGTATAGTGAGTGGCTGGCTATTGTGGGTATTGATGGTATCCATAACTTTTATCTTTAGTTTCTGTAATTGGTTTCTCTTGTAAAATACAAAGGCGTGCATGCCTTTTTCTTTCCTTGTTCCTGAAGCTCTAGTTTTTATCTTCCTTTGTATTAGTTTCCCTTTCAAGCGAAATTGTAAAAAATAAACATTTGTACTAATTGTAAGTATCAAATTTAAGATCTAGTCAACCAATTAATTAGGTATAGTCTGATTCGTCTTCTTATTTATGTGAAAAGTGAGAGAACTCGATTTGATTCCCCTCAACCACAAATAAATTCAAGATTTAGTCTAATTCTCTTAATCCCATCAAGACAAAGTTAAAAGGAAACAAATCAAATTAAAAAGGAACAAAACTATTTGAGAAATTATTCTCCACAACACAAATAAAAATGACAGCTATTTGAGAAATTATTCATTATTGTTTCTAATAATACTTAAAAAAAAAATAATCTTGGAGATTATAGTCTATATGTATTGTTTTCTTTGTTTTGTACTCTTTATAAGAAGACTGAGTGCTTTAGTGTGAACAAGGATATATACATTTTTCTTTTCGAAGTAGCACCTTGTCTTTTTTCCCATTGCGTTACGTGTAGAATATTATATACACCTACCGAGATGCTAAAAGTCCAAAACCAGAATCTTATTGTCATCTCTCCGTGTGTAATAACGTAATACTTCTTCCAACATGTCTTATCCACAAAACTTTTCTAAACACCTTACTTAAAATATCTAACTAATCCAAAATGGTAAGGTGGAATGGATAAATTCATTCGTGTACTTTATGTTAAATTTTTATAGTATTTTTAATTTTTATATTGATTTATTGACCACTTTAATTTATAAAATTGTATTAATTAAATATTTCAATTTGTAAAAATTATTCTATTGAATACTCAAATTTCTAAAATTAGTTCAATTAAACACTTATTAGATAGTTAAAAATATGAAAATTATTGTTTTAAATATTATACTAACTACACATTTAGTGAATATCATACACATAAATGTCAAAAAAAAATGTTATTGTTAGCATAAAGAGGGATACAATATTTGCAAAATTCGTAAATTCAGGATATAATAAATCACTTGCAAAGTTTGAGGTACCACAATATTTTTTTCGTAAAGTACATGAGTATATTTGTGCATTTGGCCAAATAATTATGACCAAAACCATACAATTTTTCATTTTTTAATGCTTAATCATATTAATATTAACCTTTTACAATAGACAATTAAAATATAAAATCAAATCAGCCAACATAGATTTTTTTTAAAAAAACTTTACTTATAAAGTCCGAAATTAGAAATATGAAATTGCAGAAACTATTTAACTCTATTATTCCTCTTTTATCAGTTGCGGCCAAGAAAGAAAAGTCCACAGGGAAAGACTTTCTTGATTGATTTATCTAAAAACCATTCTGACGAGTATGAAAATATATATATATATATATATATATATATATATATAATCTTATAGCTAACCAATTACAGTTTGTTTAATTTTGTTTCCGAAAAAATTTAGAAAACGAGATGTTTTAAATTTGAATTCTTTTAAATATTTTGATCAATTTGCTGAGTTTAGAATATATCTATCTCTATTCAGCTGAATTTAGTATAGCAACATACAATATATTATTCTGATTCATTTAGCTTATCATGAATAAATAAATAAATAAATAAAAATTCCTAAGTTTTAAAGATTTGGTTGGCAGATTCTTTCTTCACCATTATTATTATCATATAATAAATTGCCGAACCCAGATTCCATAATTAATTAATTAATTAATTAAAATTAATAATAAATCGTTTTCTTCGATGACGCATATATAATAGACCATTTTGTCTGTATATTATTTCTACATTTATAGCTATCATCGACTAGGCAAGTCCAATTTTCCTTATAAAACAAGAACACTCGCTCCCGCTGTTTCTCTCAGAAAAACTAAAAATGGGAGGTGGCGGAGCAGCCGAGGCAGACACCGGAATCCGGCGAAGAGGCTGTTCTTGTACGAAGAACGATTTTCTTCCAGAAGAATCATTTCAAAGCTGGGGAAATTACATGAAAGCTCTTAGCGAAACTCCAATGCGATTCAAGGATCGGTTATTGACCAGATCCATGGACTCCACGGAGCTCCATGAAATAAAGGCTCGAAGCGAGCATGATATGAAGAAGGACCTTACTTGGTGGGACTTAATCTGGTTTGGCATAGGGGTTGTAATCGGGTCAGGTATATTTGTTCTAACCGGACTTGAGGCACGTGACCACGCCGGACCTGCTATTCTGTTATCTTATGTGATTTCGGGTGTTTCTGCTATGCTCGCTGTGTTTTGCTATACTGAGTTTGCTGTGGAAATTCCAGTTGCAGGTATGCTATGGGTTTAATATTCATATTAAGGTAATTTATTTATTTTTGCTGACCAAATTATGAAAAAATCAAGCCAGAAATATCCTTCACATGTAACTATTGGACTAAACAGTTAAAAAAAAAAAATTCTTACTTTGCTCTTAAAAAACAGTTAAAAACTTATCTCCTAAAGGCCACAACTTTCCAATGTAAGGTGGAAAAAGACACATATTTCAAGCTCCCCAGAGCAAATTCGGATAATATGCAAGCTAGAATTTTTTTTTAAAAACTTATTTTGATAAGTATTTTTTGGTCAATTTACAATTTTACATGCACAAAGCTAAATAATTTCTTTTTATTGATAGTATTAAGATCATATTTTATTTTTAAAATATTTTTTAAGAAAAATTATATTACTGTAATATCATTACTATTCAACAAAAAAAAAAAAATCAATAAACCATTGAACCAAAAACCATATAAATTAAATCTATTTCAACCTTACAACTTAAAATTTTGAAAATATTAGTACAAATCATATAGATAAAATAATTAACAATAATAATAATAATAATATTTCTTTCCTTTCAGGTGGATCATTCGCTTACCTAAGAGTAGAGCTAGGTGACTTTGTAGCCTTCATTGCCGCCGGAAACATCCTTCTAGAGTACGTGATCGGCGGTGCTGCGGTGGCTCGTTCATGGACATCATATTTCGCAACTCTCTGCAACCACAATCCAGACGACTTCCGTATAATAGTCCACAGTCTTCCTGACGACTACGGCCATCTAGACCCCATTGCGGTTGTTGTTTCTTCAGTCATATGTATCCTCGCTGTTCTTAGCACCAAAGGCTCATCTCGCTTTAATTACATCGCTTCCATTGTTCATGTCATCACTATCGTCTTCATCATCATTGCTGGTCTTACCAAAGCAGAAGCAAAAAACTACTCCTCCTTTACACCTCACGGTGCTCGAGGTATTTTTGTTGCATCAGCTGTTGTTTTCTTCGCATATGTTGGATTTGATGCAATTGCAACAATGGCAGAAGAAACTAAAAACCCAGCTCGCGATATTCCTATAGGATTAGTGGGATCGATGACAGTAATCGCATTAGCATATTGTCTATTAGCTGCCACATTATGCTTAATGGTTCCATACAAGCAGCTTGATCCTGATGCTGCATTTTCTGTGGCATTTGAATATGTGGGGTTGAGTTGGGCTAAATATATAGTCGCTCTTGGTGCATTACAAGGAATGACTACTGCTTTGCTTGTCGGAGCTGTTGGTCAAGCTCGATATCTAACTCATATTTCTCGAACCCACATGATGCCACCATGGTTAGCTCATGTTAATGGAAGAACAGGAACACCAGTAAATGCTACTATTGTTATGATTACAGCAACCGCCATTGTTGCTTTCTTTACTAAAATGGATATTTTAGCTAATCTTCTCTCTATTTCTACCTTGTTTATTTTCACTCTGGTGGCTGTTGCTCTTCTTGTTCGTCGTTACTATGTTACTGGAGTCACTGCGCCTGTAAATCGAGTTAAGCTAGTGGTATGTATATTATTAATTCTTGCTTCTTCTATTGCTACTGCTATTATCTGGGCTGAAAATGGAGATGGTTGGATTGGATATGTTATTACTATACCCATTTGGTTTTTGGCTACTTTAGGGCTTAAGATTTTTGTTCCACAAGCCAAGGATCCAAAACTATGGGGTGTTCCATTTGTGCCATGGTTGCCTTCTGCTTCAATTCTTATTAATATTTTTCTTCTAGGGTCTATAGACGGTTTGTCGTTTGCTAGGTTTGGTGTATGGACTGGCGTTTTGTTGATATATTATTTGTTATTTGGATTACATGCCTCTTATGACATTGCTAAGGGTTTTACTAATGATTCTATAAATCCTAGCGAGTAAGGAATTATTTTTTATATATTATGATTGTTTTTATATTTTTTTTTTCACTTTTGCCAATGTAGTTTGTGTTAATAAATGAAAATATGAAATATAAGTTAATTTATGTTTAGTTTCAATTCTAATTAAAATGATTTTCTAGATATTTTTTTTAACCCACGATATCTCCACCTCATCCGACTCGGGGTTTAATTACAGTTAAGGCTCTCGCCCCTCTCTCCATGTGTATTTAGTGAGAATAGAATCTAAGAACTCTTCCCACATGCTCAGTTTGCGTTGCCAACTGTGCCATAATCCGTAGGTTAAGTAAATTAAATTTTAGTGTAATGTTAAATTAATTAATTCCTCAGTAAATAAAGCATTTGATAAATTAATTGGTCCATTATATTAAGTGTAAACTAATTATAATAAAATAATTAAGGAACAAGTCTCATATTTAGTTGTCCATCAATACTCGTTTTTGAGTTGCAGTCTCGTAGGTCTTAAAAATTAACTGGTTTCCTTAGATATGCAGGTTTGTTTAATCATTCAACTCATAGGTCTCCGTTGAAACATTTCTAATAAGCAAATTTGATGAATAAATTACTGAAGTAAGTTTTTATTTTCCCCTTTCGCTGCAAATCTGTGTTGTTCAAATCATTTTAGAATTGAATGAATAATCTTTTGAGAAATGAAAATAACTCTTGCAACTTCTTTCAACTTTTTCTTTTCTAAATCCACTTATGGTTCTAGCGATGAAGTAATTGATTTTTTTTCTTGCTTACCGTCTTCTTGTCATTGTTCTGGGTGTTCTTGATTATGATGCAGATTTCAACGGCTTCAATTTCAACAGCCCCATCTTGCAAATCTAGAGTTTTCATGATCAATTAAAAGACTTAGTAGTTTAATAAAATAATTAATCTTGAAGTTGCTCTGTTGTGAATAGAAAGATTTGGTGTTTTATTGAAAGGAAGACTGAAGAATGTGAAAAACCAGAGAAGAAGAAGGGAAGGCTGAGAAAGATTTGGTGTTTTAGGGTATTTTAGTCATTAAAAACTCTCTCTCTCTGTTTTGATTGCATTGTAGTGCTTTAACTTGGGGGAAAATACACCAAAATTGGTCGGAAGGAATAAAGTGTCTAACCGGACTATAACTCAATCATGTACCAAAATTAGATGGAAGGAGTAAAGTGTCTAACGGCACTATAACTCAATCATATATTTTAAAAAAAAGTAAGTCTTAACTAGTGTATTTGACCAACATATAAGGACATAATAATAATTTTTTCTTTTTTTTTTTGAATATTGAGAGAGAGGATTCAAACCTGACTCTATTGTCAGTTTGTAGATACACTTATCACTAGACTATATATATATATAAACTATGTGAACCAATATATTGAAAAGAATATGAATAACATATTTCTTATTTAAATTGCTATTTTAAAGTGAGAAACAAATATATTAATTTTTTTAATGAGATATTACAGTTTAAGACATATAATTAAAAAATTACTATATATATAAAAATCACTATATTTATTGTGATCTAAATAAGAATTTATATTTTAATTATATAAATAAAGAAACTAAAGAAGTATAAAAAATCAGCATATAATTACGAGTATAGTCAACGTGCATCGCACGTCATAAAAAGAACTAACACTATATATAAAAGTGGGAAGAGAGAAGGGAATAATAGAATTTCATATATTGTCCTTATAAATCTTAAGATATTCTAAAATAACCTTAGCCATAGCCAATTAAAAAATTTTAATATAAGAAATATATATATAATTTGATTAGATGTTTTTTTTAACTTTTTTTAATAGATAAATACATATAGATAATTAAACATTTGAAAATTTAAAATTTTACTATCATTATCTTATTATGTCTAATTATATTATATTATATTATATTATATTATATTATATTATATTATTATATAAACTATTAATAATCATGTAAAAATTATAAGAATTATAAGAATTTATTATTATTTACTATTATTGTAATTTATCTTCAACATTATTATTTTAAATGAATATGTGTAAATATGAGGCATTTGAAAATTTTTATTTTTTAAATTTATTTTAAATAAATATATCTAAATAATTAAGATTTTAATTTTAAAAGGGTATGGTTAAATTTCTTTAATTACAAATTGCACTTTAATTTTGTTGGCCAAAAAATAAGATAAAAAATTATTATTTTTAAACATCAGGAATTTGGTTAATTATATTGATATTTTATTTAATTCGAATCATATTCTTTCTGTTAAGGAATATAATTTTATTAATAAATTTTTAAATGATTTCATGATTTTGATTAGATAAAAAAATAAAAATAAAAATTACTATTATTTATAATATTTAATTTGTTTTATTATATTAGTTTCCTATTCTATTGTTAAAAGTATGTTTATTTACTAAAATAAATTATAGTGAAAGTTATTAACAAAACATGTAAGTTAATTATAAAACGTAAAATAAATTATATGATGATTTTTATAAATTAATTTGGTAGTTAAACAAAAAAAAAATAAAAGCAACTAGCGTATAATAAAAACTATATGAACCAGTATATTGAAGAGAATATAAATCACATATTTCTTATTTAAATTACTATTTTAAAGTGAGAAACAAATATATCATTTTTTTCAATGAGATATTAAAGTTCAAGACATATAATTAAAAGAAATTTATATATATATATATATAAACCATTATATTTATCGTAATCTAAATAAAAATTTATTTTTTAATTATATAAATAGAAAAGCTAAATGAGTATAAAAATGAGTATAGTCAATGTGCATCGTATGTCATAAAAAGAACTAATAGTATATATAAAAGTGGAAATGAGGAGGGAAAAATAATAAGATTACCCGTAATAACTTTAGTGAAAGTTTAAAAAACCTAAAATATCCTTACTCATTGGATAATTGATAATAGTTTGAGTTTATTAAATAACTTGAGTTTTTAATAATTGATAAATTATAATTTTTAATATTTTTTATTAATTTATTAAAAAAATATAAGATTATATTATTTTAATAATATCTTTTCTAAAGATAATATTATTATTTTAATTGAACTTTCAATCATTGATTATTTACAATATTAATTATTTCAAAAAAAAATTTTAATTTTAATTTTAAAATAAACTTCAAAATGCAAAACAAAATATATAAAAACATCTATAAAAAAGAATGGTCTCACACGTGTGTGTGTGTATCACTTTTAAAATTTTAAATTTTTTTATTTATATCTATTTATTTATATTTAAGTTTTTCATGAACTCAAATCAACATTGAATGACGTATGATCATATTATTTAGTTTTTTTTTTTAAAAAATGCTAATTAAAATTTAACGTTATCATTTTCAAAAAAATTGAAATCTAATCTTATAATTAATAATAATTTTTTCATTTTATTAAATATAATAATCTATAATTGATTAAAATAATCTATAATTATTTTATTAAATATACTTGACTTTTAATGTTGTCCTATTATATTAAAATTAGTTTAAAAAAATATTATTCGCTTATAATATGAGTATTATTGATCATGTCTTAACATTATATAAATATCTAAAGAATATAAGAGAAAAATTATAAGCATACTTAATACTATATAAGAATAAATAAATGAATATAAACAACGAATAATATCGAATAGTAACAACGTGCAACGCACGTTATAAAAAAAACTAATATATATAAAAGTATGAACGGGGAATGTTGACTTTCTAAAATGCCTCTGTTAAACTTATGGATTGACAAAATTATCTTTGAGAACTTAATTTTATTGGTTGAAACATACAAGTAGATTAATTTTGATCGCTGATGTTAATTTAATTTTCTATTTAAATCTAAATTCTATTAGAAAGTTTAATCTAATTCTAAATAGTATAGATTATAAATATTTTTTTTATTCAATTTAGAAATCTTAAAATAAATAGGATACTAATTAATGTTAACTATTTACTAATAAATATATTTTATTTTCAATTATTTATAATTATTGTAATGTTATATAATAAGACTATACATGAAAATTAAAAATTCTTTTATATATATCTTTAATTTTATTCAATTTAGGAATTTTAAATTAAATATTAGGGCTAAGTATATATTACATAGTTTCGTATTTATTATGTATTCCTTTGCTCTCTTTAACTTAATAGATAATAAGATAAATTTAAAATCAATAATCTATAATATATATAAAGTATGAATGAGAATATTAAGTTCCTAAAACTCTTCTAATAAATTTATGGATTGATTAAAATATGATTGAGCACTTTAATTTTATTGATTGAAAACAGGTAAAAGTAATTCATTTTGATCGATTATATTAATTTCCTATTTAAATCTAAATTCTATTGGATAAAATAAAAAGAAATTATAAGATATATATTAAATAAGATACATATTAAATATATTAAGAATATAATATATTTAAACATTTTAATTTTATTGGTTAAATTTGATATGGTTATTCTTTGATATATACTTTTTTTTATTCCTATATAGTATTAGAGTTTTAATTAATTTTAATATATCATAGGCAAATACAATAAACAAATTTATTTGATTTATGATATTTTGTTCAATTATTATCGTTCTTATGTCAGTGTACAATAAACAACATTCAGTAGTATCGGTAGTAAGCCTATAGGCTGTAAATGAAATCATACAAAACAAAACTATAAGACACAAAGATAATTTAGATTTTTTTTATTTTTTCCAACAAAGATATTTAAGTTCGAAATGAAAATATTTTTTTATGGATAGTAAATACCAGAAAAAGAAAACTTCCAACATGATTAATACACTGTATGAAAAAAAATTAAACTTTTCTTAATCACTCATTCACATTTACAATTAGATATCATTCTATTAGATTGAACACATTCAGAATATTGTATTCAGTGAGAAATTCCAAATGCGTATCTCTTAGCAATGAAAAGAAAACATTTTTATTTATTTTGTAAGCAAAGACTAATATAAGAAATACCAATTTATATAAAAAAAATCCTAAATTCACAGTATTCTTAGAGTAGAAATAGGAAAACTCACAAAAATAAGATTATAATAAAATAAATATGCAATCCCAATTTCTATAGTTCACATATACAATCAACATTCAACCATCAAAATTAGAGTTGAATTCTCCAATTAGGAATTGCACAAATGGAAAAATAGGTGCAAATATAGATTTCTATATAGCAAAAGAATAGATTCTAGAGTTTGAGGAATCAAAGGAAGCAAAAGAACCAGAACAAATCAGAAACTACAAATAATTTTACAAGAATTAGTTCTGATAATGTTATTAATAATTATTCTTATTACATATTTGGCTCTCTTAGAATAATATATCAACTTTAATTGTTTTGTCAATTATAATTTTTCTAAAAAAAAAAAGAAATTATGTGATTATCGAACTTTTTATTTTATTATTTTGTGAATAGTCTTAGACTTTTAGTATTATAAACTATTCATAATATTATAATTTATAACAAAATTAATAAAAAATTATATATAACAATTAAATTACTACTTAAAATGAGAAAAAATCAACGAGAATAAACACATGAGTATAAACAACATGCAGTGTACGTTTACAAAAACTAATGTATATATATATATATATATATATCTAGTCCATTGAAAAATCTATTATTTCTTTCAAGCCAAATACTCAAATGTAACGAATAAAATATCTCATGTCATAATTCATTTGATACATATTAATTTATCCTAAATAAAAACTTAACATAATAAAATGCTCTCATAAAGTTACGGAACAACAATTTATAGGTTAATTATTTAATTTTTAATTTAAAATAACATATATAGCATTAAATTTTCAAAGTCTAGGCTGCAGTATTTTGTCCACAGTATTATATCTTGATGGAAGTTGTAGATATTCCCAATCATCCTCATCAATTGCACTGAAACAGCGATCCACCATATCCTTGCTCACTAACTCCAGTTTTGGAGGTTCCCACTTCAATTGCATAGAGACAAAAATAAATTTAAGGTAAAAAAAAAAAAAAAAATATATATATATATAGAGAGAGAGAGAGAGAGAGAGAGATATTAATAATTTTACAGCCTTCTTAGTTTATTAGATTTACTTGAAGAAAGCAAAGTATTAAGAGATGAGGATACCGATCATACCTTTGGTTTTTTGTCCTTATCAAACAACATAGCTCTTGAACCCTATAGAAAATATTTAATAATCAGAAATAATTTCATATATAATGCTATAAATAAGTTAAACCACTAAAAAATTTGACTTACAAAAAATAAAATATAAAAAACGAGCGGATTATTAAGTTTGAATTTGAACTTATAAACAGATTTATATTTTTTTTTAATCATGAATTGTCGACAAATCCAACTCGAGTTTGATTTTTCAAATTTGAATCCAATCTGAGCCCAAGCATATTTACCTTTAATGAGCCAAGTTTAGATTCGACAGATTAGCTTTGTTCAATTTATTTATAGCCTTATCACATATATAATGTCAACTATTAATTAGATATATAGATGAAGTATTCTGAATAATACGTTACCTCAAAAAAATCGTTATTAACAGTTGCTCGCAAAATGTTGCAACAAACTGTATATTCATGAATGAAACATTGTTTAAGATTTTGTTGTCGTCCTTCTTTGATCTTAAAAATATAAATTAGAAAATTAGAAAATTCAAGTATTAAAATGACAATTAAAAAATATATTTAAGATAAAGATTTTACCGATCTTAGAGTAATTTTAAGACTTGTTGGACTAGCTGATTTTATAGAATTAATTGCTTTTATAATCCAATTTTCAGCTTTATTTTTCACCTCATTTTCCTGCAAAAAGAAGTAATTAGAATCAGTAAGTTCCTAAAGTTAGAAGTTCAATTCATGCAAAAAAACACTTAGAGAAAGAAGCTATAATGTGTCCTAGGATTATTCTCATACCCATAGAATTATTTTTTTTGCATGCATATTCTTAATACAACTTTTAATGTTAAATTAAAACGTAATTTGTTTTTCTATTTATACATACATACTCACTTCAGGATATGAGAAAAATGGGAAATGATATCAATTTTTTCAATCATAAATTAATAAAATTTTCGACCAATATATTTTATTTTTTTGCCAATTAGGTATAATCTATTTGATCTTTCTAGATCTTATAGGAGGTGCAAGGAGCATAAGGACTACCCTAATTACTGTGTAACCACTATATTATTCAGGTTCATTGTAACCACTTTATAATGGTACATATTTAGTTAAAAATTTTGCTGCCTAATATAAATGTTATTTTTCATACTTACAAGTGCCAGTAAGATCTCTTCGACTGTATCTTTTGAGAAACATTTGTTAATAATCTCCAATCTAATTAACAAAATAAAGATGATTTAATATTTGAATAATCAAGATAAATAATGGAATAAGAGTTTACTAATCTTCTCATAAAGTGAATTCATTATAGAGGAAAAAAAAAGTAAATTCTAATCTCGCATTTAGATTAAAATTGAGCTTAAATTGATTTGAAAAAAAGATCACTTTGAAATCAATCTACTAATTATTATTTTAAATTAGATTGAAACTGTCGATTTACATTTTTATTTATTGCAATTAAAAATGGAACGGAGAGAGTACCTGTTATAAGTACTATCTTCTTTTATCTTTACTTTTTGTGCAAACTTTTCAATAACTTTATAAATCATTGTTATGTCCGACGATATTTGGGTCTGGAGTGCATTTTCCAAACTAAGTAAATCCTGTCATAAAAAAAAAAAAAAAATTCATAAAAAAGAGTAGAAGTAAGCATGATTAAATAATTTATTTGTCATCACCTTAATATTTAAAGATTGAATATCTAATCTGTAATATACAACATCAATAATTTATATATGTGAAAATTTTCCAGTGCAACAAAAAGTATTTTATTTATTTAGTATCTGTATAGTTATATAGTTTTATTCGTAGTTAAAATTTAGAATTAGTTACTTGAGAGAAAACAAAATGTGTTGCCAAACCACAAGCAAGCATTTCTGCTCCATCAACTCTTGCTCCAGTCAGTCCTAAATATTCCCCTGTGCCAAATAGAGCAATATTAGATTTACTATATTAGAAGAAAAATCAACAAAGCGAACATGGCAATTGAAACAATATAAATTTACCAAAATATCCTGGAATCCTGGAAAGAAAATGTGATGCCCCTAGATCAGGGAAAAGTCCTATAGAAGCTTCTGGCATTGCAAATACCTATAAATTTAGATGAAAATAAAGTAATGAAATAAAAACGACGAACCTACAAAATTAAACAATATTTATAACAGTTTATTTGCAATTTCTGTCTTTTTTAATTTATTTTCTTAACTTAAAATAAGCTATAACAGTTTAACTTTTTTTTTTTTTTTTAAAAAAAAAAAAGAAACTTACAGCTTTCTCAGTGACAACCCTAAACCTTCCATGCATAGTCAATCCAGCACCACCTCCCATTACAATACCATCTATCAGTGGAATCTTTATTATGCAACTCAAAAAAAGAAAAAAGAATTAAAAATTGCAAATGAATGAAAGAAAAAATATATTTTTTTAAAGATTAATTAAAACATAATGTTATAAATTATCTGCTAACCAAAGGTTTTTGATAAGTAGCAAGTAAGTAGTCCAAGTTAAACTGTTTCTCATAAAATCTTGCTACATAACTCCAGTGTCCTGAAAGAACAGAAATATATTAAAATTTCTAATAAAATTGATGTTGTAAAATCCTAATATTAACTACTAAAAAAACTCATTAATCTTCACCAGCAATAGTTGAAGTAATAGCTGAAACGACATCACCACCAGCACAAAATGCCTTTCCATTTCCCTGTTGAAAAGAAATTAAAAAATTATAGAAATAATTAATGGATTTATTGCAAAATATTGAATTGATCATAACAAAAAGTTTAAAGTTCGTGACACCCCTTTTATCCCCTATTAAGGAGTGTATTGGATTAAGACTTTGTCAGATTTTAAAAGAATTTTGAAATCTTTGGGTTGAAGGATGAATTTGTGAATGACTCTTTTATTCATACCTAATACTCTAAATCCAATGAAATCAATAATTTTATGGGATCCTTCCAAATTGACAATTTTTTGAATATCATCAAATTTGTATGGACTTTAAAAAGTCATAATTGAATACTATCATATTTTATGGATTTTATAAGAGTCTGAATTGAATACTATAAAATCTTAATAGACAAAAAAAATCTAGATTGAAAACCATTAGAATTTTAAAATCTAACAGAGTTTTACTCTAATACACCCCTTAATGTGTACATATATACACATTTGTAAGTGCTAATGTCCGTGCCACACACATGTATTTTTTTTATATTTTTTTTAGAAATCTATCATTAATAAAGTAAAATGAGTCGATCAGTTGTGATCTTATTGGTCTTCTCACTTATACGAGAAGTGAAAGGTCTTGATTTCGAGTTCTCTCGACCATAAGTGTTTTTATCAATATAATTCCAAGGAAGGGCTACCCCTGTTATGTAGCCCGCAGTGTTATTTTGACCAATTGGGCTTCAAATGAATAAAAAAAAAGTAAAAAACAAACCATAGCCGCAAAAATGGAAGTAATTATGTAGAATTATACCGTGGATCCAACCAAATTGATAATTTAATACAAGTGATAATGATAGTGTTAGGATTAATTCAAAATAATATTATTAAAAATATTTTGAGACTTCAATTTTATTTTGTATAGATTTTCTACATAGAATTTGATATTTTTGTTATTAGGATTAATGATTTTTAGGAGTATTTATAGGTCTTATTTTATTAACTTGTAAGCTTATAAATAGACATATTCTTTTGTTAATTTAATAAAGTGCAAAACATTATTAATCATCTTGTGCATTTTCATTTTTCCTTTCAAAATTTCAACAGAAGTATTTTCCTTTTCATTTTGATTTTAATTATACTAAGAGCATTCTAAAAATATTACAAATAATATTTTGAAATTACCTTAATTTTTTTCCCTTCATTATAAGAAAATTGATATCATATATGGTTATGCAATTAATATTTTGAAAAATTTGAGTCAGTGATGATATTATATAAACAATTTATTTTAAGATCAAATATTAATTTTCTTTTTACCTTCAAAATTACAATTTTGATAGTAGGATCAGTCTCAAAAGCTCTAAACTTTGTTAACATTTGAGAAATCTGAAAAGATAACACAAAGATATTAATTAATTAATAATGTTGATGTTTATTTTTACTAAAATTTTCAAATATACATGTAAAGTGAATATTGAAAAGATGAAAGGGTAATTATATTACATACCATTTCGTAATTGAGGCTATTTAATTTATTTGGCCTATTCAATATAACTTTTTTGAAATACGAATCTCCTTCGAATAATACCTAATTCCAACAAATATGTGAATATATTAATACCAGTTTCATGCATAAATGTTGCAAATGAAAATATAATGCAACTGCATATAAATAAATCTATCGTTTGATCTTAAAAAAAAAAAAAAAAAAAAAAAAAAAAAAAAATCCATATTTGATATAATTGCACGTTAATAGACTTGTATAAATTGCTGGTCGGGCTGGGATTATTATTCTTAGGGGTAATGTAACAGATGTCAGATACAAAGTTTCAAATTTAACTAAATGTCAGAAAAGAATATTTATTAAAATTATAATAAATTTGGTCAAAATAAATCTAATAATACTAAACCTAATCTTGCAAGAGAAACGATAACTGTTAAAACAAAAGTAACAATCCTAAAACTAACCACCTCTATTTCAAAACAGTCTCCTAGCGATGCAATCTTCCACCTCCCCTCCGATGAGTAGGCCGAAAACAAAGTATAAACATAATCAACTCTAAAACTAGCCGCCTCTTTCAACCCATGACATCCACTAGTAAAATCACGCAAATTAGGAAAAGAAAATAGAAGAACTAAGTACATATACGAAATAATTTTGTGATTTTATTTCCATAATCGAAGAAACAAACAATCAAAATTCGATTTAACAGTAAATACAGTCTATATTCATATATAAGTTTTTCTAGTTCAAACAGTAGATACGGTATGTATATATATATATATATATTCTATATTTAATTGATTTTTTGTGTATATATATATACTCTATCAGTATTAATCTAAATAAATCGAGAGTCTCATGTTGTCTCTTCAAAACAAAAACAATATATATGACGATGTAATCCTAGATTAGGATTGATTTTCCATTTAAGAACAGAAACGAAAATGAAAATTAAATTGTAGAACGAAAATCTATTTTCCAGTGAGGACTCTCACTCCGAGCATGTATACAATAATGTTTTTCATTTCTACGATTGAAAAAAGAAGAAGAAGAAGAAAAATTAACCGCTTGTGAAAATATTGGTATGAAGAATATCAGCATGGAACGCAAAAATAGTAATAAGAAAAGAATTTCGGTTGAAAAAATCGCAGCAAAAAAGAAAACAACCTAAAAAAAAAAGAAACAATAATGAAAATAAAAAATTAATACAAAAGGAAACATTAAGAAATTAAAACACTAAAACACTAACAAACCAACGCTTTACAAATTAAAAAAGGACACAAAAATAAAAATATCTCATAACTGATAATAATTTAAATCTTAAAATTAAACTTACATTTTAAAAAAATAAATTTCAAAAACTGAGATTTAATATAATATTTTGTATTCGGAGCCCTTTCAGCCCAACTGCCAACCTTATATTTTTATTCAAGCTCAATTTGATGTTAAGATTCTGTCTGTTCGCAAAAAAATAACTTGCCTCAAAAATATTCTTCATTTTTTTTTTATATCATATGTTTGATGCTAAAGAAAATCATCAATAGAAAATATTTTGTTGGTTAAAAGAAAATCAAGTCATTTTTAAGGAAAATGACTTTTTATTTTTAAGAAAGGAAAATATTTTTCAAACTTTGATAAATTTATTTTAACTTTATATATACACTTTTATTAATTTATTAATCACTGGTAGCTACCGGTATTAGTAACTGGTCATCACCTACCACCATCATTAGCCACTGTCTACCATCAACTACAACCATGGGTCACTGGTGACTATCACAATTTAATATTTCTTATGTGTTTTTCTCATGTTTAACATGGACTTTTCCTTAAAAAACATAGATTTTTTACAATACAAACTTTCTATGATTATAAGTTCTTTTATGGTCTTAGAAATTAAATATATGAATATTTTTAATTAATTTTCAATATTACAATTAAATAATGAAAAATTTTATTAAAAATATATAAGAAAAATATATTTTTTAAAGATAAGTTATTTTTTAGAAACAAATAGAGTCTAAATTAAATATGAAGTACTGCAATATTACTCCATATGAAGTTTTCCTTTACGAGATGTTTAGTTACTAGAATTCAACATTTCTATTAAAATTATTTTTTATTTTCAAGCAAATAATTATAGAAATATTGAATAAGTCATATTTGAATAGTAACAATTTTTTTAAAAAATAAAATAATTGTATTTGGTTAAACTATAAGAAAATACAAACAAGATATTGTAGATTACATTAATAATTTTAGCTGAAATATGGTTTTATTTACTTCATCTACAATATTACATGAAAGGTAAATTAGTACTTGAATATTGGTTGTAAGTCTCCTTCAAGTACTCGGAAGGTATATTTAGATATCCTTGGATTTTTCTTACAAAAAATTTATATAGTTCTGATTATTGTAAAAAAAATAGTTGGTCAATGAATTATATAATAAAGAATGACTTTTGGCTTATAAAATTAAACACAAACATTTGCGATCTAGGGCTGAGCAAACGGTCGGTTTGGTTTAAACCGAATCGAATCGAGATCATAAAATACAATCCGAATTGTACCAAAATTTATACGTGAATTGAACTAACCAAATCGAACTAGTCGATTTGATTTATTTTTATCGATTTTATCATTTCAGTTTAGTTTAAGCCTAATCAATGAATTTCTATGTAACTAACTCTAATCGAGCAATAAATTTAGTTCAAATTGAACAAATTGATTAACCGAATCTCTCTTGGGAACCTAATTGAACCGAATCAAAATGGATTAATTCAATTTTAAGTTTAGTTCGGTTAGTAATTTCGCTCACCCCTGATCAAGAGAATTCAAACATAAAGCCTCTTACTCCCTACATTAATTTAAGGACTAACTGAACCAAAAACAAACCGATTTTCTGTCTTTTTTTTAGCAATGGTAGGCATATACCCTAGCATAAGTCAACGTTAATTTTATAATGTAAATCATGACATGGTACTCATGCTGTTACTTTACATCTTAATTAAGGGCGTGTTTGGTTTAATTATTTATGATAATCGATAATATAGTTTTTTTTTTTTTATACTTACACGAGGTATTCAGATCCGTATCCGTTTTAACAGTCCACACACCTGACTAATCCCTATTCACTTTTGAAGGCAAAGAGGCTGGCTCAGAGGGAGTTTGCGTTACGGAGGATTGAATCCATGACCTAAGCCACGGTGATCAACCCCGCAAGTGCTCTTTATCACTAAGATACTCCATTCGGGTTAACAAGTAACATAGTTACTAATAGTTGATAATTGATAACTAATAAATATTGATTGTTCCTTAACTAATAAATATTGAATCGGACCAGAACCGACAGTCTAAGGGTCGGTTCAGGTTCAACATTTTAAAAATTTTGAACCGTCCATTCTGTGAACCGGAACCGGCAGTTCAATGAACCTGTCATGCCTATCTAAATCAAACACCCTTTTAATTGTGGAAATTTCACATTATTTAATTTCAAACATGAATATAATCCTTTTAAAAATATAATAATAATAATAATAATAATAATAATAAATGGTAATGTGACAAGCAGAATAAAATTTTCTTTTGCAATCATACATTTGATGAAAAATATAAAATGAGGCTAAACATCAAAGTCTAGGCAAGAATTTTAAATCGTAACTAAATTATAATAATTAGAAGTAATAAAGTAAAACTAAATTATTAGAAGTAATGAGGTCAATATGCATGATTTGATTTATTTCACCAAGCGTTATATATCTTATCAAGAATATATAACTCTTGGTATAAATGTTATAATATATTTACAAATATATCCTTAGTACATTTATTAGTGTATCAAGAAGAGCAAGTATATGTAATTACCTGGTTAAGTTCCCTCTTGAAGCTGAAGTTGGAAGCCATATATATAAATGTTTATATGTTAGTGTTTCACTCTGACCAGAAAAGATGTGCAGTAATGCTAACATTCTTACGTATTTATAGAGTTGCCAAAGTAGGTAAATGTGAAACAGTATTGGTTTCTAACAAAATTATGTGAATAAAAAATTATTTATAGAGTTGCCAAAGTAGGTAAGTGTGAAACAGTATTGGTTTCTAACAAAATTATGTGAATAAAAAATTCGTAAAATAATTCAGACATCACAATTAAGTAATGGGTTACCGTAACCTCTGATACCAATAATTCATAGTATATAATCAAAAAAATTTTAAATTTTTTTTTATTTTTATAAACTACCGGTATTCAAACTCTGTTATCAGGAATCGATTAAATCCGGCTTGAAACTTAGTCACAGTTAAAGCTCTTTATCATTTCTTACAATTATATTTAATAGGGATCGAACTCGATAACTCTTCTCATATACTTAGTCTGCATTGTCAACTGAGTTACAACACGTAGGTTTTAAGAAATTTATTAGTATTTTATAGTTTGTATTTTGTCCATAAAAAGGAAGGTTTTGCTTAGAGAGGTAATGCATGATAATTGACAGGGATGAGACAAAATATTAAAAGTAAGAATATGTTTTTAAGCTTCATTTCATTACATAATTGATTACATTAAACTAAGGTTAGTCTTAGATTATAATATTGATTTTTTAAATTTATCATATTTTTAATATGTCAATTCCGTAACAAAACCTAATTTAATTAATATTTAGTAAATATAAAATGGTATGATCAAGTTAAGCTTGAGTTTTCATTGATTAGAAAATTGAAGGTTGACATTGGAGTTCATATTTTAAGATTGTCATTAAAAATTTAAATAAATTTAAACGTGCTCAACTTGAAACTAATGTCATTATTTAATTCAAATAGTTTAATGGTCTCTTTTGTCATTTCATGGTTTGTTTCTATTACCTAATCTTGATAATAATAATAATAATAATAATCATTAATAATAATAACTTCATACATCAAGTGTGCATGCATGTACCACCACATGAGTGGTGTTTAGTTTTAAAATATTAGAGGCTGCTGTTTGACCTCCGACAATTGCTCAAATGTATAAATTAACTCGTGTGTAATTTACATAAAAAATTTCGTGAAACTTTTAATTTTACTAAAAACTTATTATATATGTCTCTAAAGTCATGAATTTTGGTAATATAGTATACTTTTCTATATTAATAATAATTTTTGTCTATATTTTTAGTTTTTATTAATTTTTTTATTATGTGTGATGCATGTTGTCACTATTTGTTATTTATTTGTTTATACTCCTTATTTTATTCTTATGCAATATTAAATATGACTATAATTTTCATCTTATATTTTGTAATTTTTGTTAAAACATGTGATTTAATGTGTAATATTTTTAAATTAAAATCCATCAATATTGAAATAATAAAAAATTATTATTAAAATCCATAATATTACTCAAGGTTCGATTTTCTGTATTTTTACTTAATTTATCAACATTACTGATCGCAATATATCAAATCACATTACAATGGATATCTTTATTCCAACAATTTTTTGATCCATATAAATTTTCTACTTCTAATTTCTGCAGTAAAGAAAATACTGGGAAAAATGGAAAGGAATGAAAGTGTTTCTATCGCTCTGTGATATATGAATGGAAAAAGAAAAATCCCTTAATCAAACTCTTACTTTTGGTTTCTCTACTTAAGCGATATGTGACAAAATTATCGGAACCCTTGTTATTTCAGTTAGGTTCAAGTTCGACAAGAATAATATTATACAAATAGCAATTCATTTATTTTTAAGCCACTCCATTTACTATCTATATATTATTTGATTGACCATTTCTTTGTATTGGATTGGATGAAGGGTCAAATGTTTTGGCAATTTCTCTTTGAAAGGATGAATTAAGAAACAAAGAACTATTTCTTTCAAAAAAAAAAAAAAAAAAAAAAAGAAACAAAGAACTATTTATAAATTGTATTTTACCGTTTCATTCGTTTCATGCAATCAGAAAAAATGTCATAATAAATAAAAACGTCAAGTTTTAACAGAATTAACTGAAAAATGTCATAATTGATTTTGCGTTTGGTTCAGTTTCTATTTTAAGAGAATTAACTAATAAATTTTTTTACGGTTCAATTTTTATTATATAAAACAAAAATCCTATTAATCAAACTCATTTAATTTAAAATTAAATTAAAACTAAAAAATTGAAAACTGATTTGATCTAATTAGTTTCTGTAAACAACTCGATTGAGTTTAATTTTCTCTAGAAAAATTTAATTTATTTAGTTTGTATACTGATTCAATTTGATTTAAACTAAACCAATCCGACGATGATCCATAATTTCAATAGCAACCTAATAAAATTTTATCAAATGTAATTTAAATATGAGCTGCTAGGATTATTGCTAAGTCAAGTCAAGCATAACGTGGATCATATATATATATATATATATATATAATAAAAATAAAAAATGCTTAGTTTGTACCTATAAAATGCTTAGTTTGTTCCATTTGAGGTTGTCATTATAAAAAAGTTCATCTCCATCTAAAAGGTGATGGCAACCAGTTTCCTTCTCCCAATTAACGCTAGAAGGTACGCAAATTTGAATATCTCAACTTTCTACACGGTTCAAAAATATTAACAGATTTTTTGAATTTATTATATTTATTTTAAATATTTTTATATTTTTCTTTTCATCTCATTTATTTAATTTGGTTAAATCATCGTCATCATCATTATTATCAAGAACGGTCTGATTAGTTCTCATATCTTGTAGAAGATGACTACTCTTGGTGTATAGCATACATCCCATCCATTGAGTCCTCCTTTATATATATATATATATATATAAAATTGTATTGGGCTCTCATGTTTATAAATGATTAAATTAATACTAATTTGTCTCCTAATTTTTGATATACGTTAGAAAATCCCCTTTCTCTTAGGTTTGAAAAATTAAATTATGTAGTTTTTTTTATCTGAAATAGTGTGGTTTTTACAGTTATTCACCAAAAAGTGGTTTTTACAGTTAATTATAAGGGAAAAAAAATAAAAAATGCGTAAATATATTTACAGAATATTAAATTCTCCTGAACTCGCCATTCAGAAGCCTTATATCTCAAAAAATTCAAAATCTCTCAAAAAATAAAACAAAAGGTAGAAGGATTTTGTTAATATATGATGATTTTTTATTTTTCCTATAATTAACAGTTAATATTATATTAACTCATGGAAGGATTAAATAATTTACTTTTTTAAATTTGTGAAAATAAAGCATGTAAATTTAAAATTAAAGGTGCAACCGGTGTATTAGGTGAAACGTCAAATGCAAATAATAATAAACTCTTTACAAATAGAATCAAATTTTGTTTAGTGAGAACCTTTTTTTGTCTTAATTTTCAAAACAAAGTTGCTTTAAAATTTTTTGAACTCTTATTATATTTAAATTTCTTAGTTGAGTATTTCTTTGGTTAGAAAGTAGGTATAGTAAGGAAAAAAAAAACAAAGAGTATCTATTTCTTTTGCTCGTACATTACTATTTTTTTTCTTTTGCTTATATCAGATGCTTGCAAATTGAGTATTAGTTAATTAATTACTAATAAGTATTACATATCAATGTATCTATTTCTTGAAAACATGAAAATTCTAGACTTGAAGGTAAGGTTGCGTTGATAACCGGAGGCGCTACTGGCATCGGTGCATCCATTGCTACAACTTTCTGCAAACATGGAGCTAAAGTAATAATCGTCGACATTCAAGATGATCTCGGTCAATCACTGTCCAAAGAACTCGGTACCGATAAGGCGATTTTTGTACATTGTGATGTGACAATAGAATCTGATATTAAAAACGCAGTCGATATTGCGATTTCTATTTTCAGAAAACTTGATATAATGGTTAACAATGCTGCGATTGCAGATCCTCGTAAACTGAGTATAGTTGACAACGACATATCAGACTTTGAGCGAGTTGTTAAGGTGAACCTAATTGGAGTTTTCTTAGGAACCAAACATGCAGCCCGAGTGATGATTCCAGCTCGACAAGGGAGTATAATTACACTGGGCAGCGTTTGCTCAAGTGTAGGTGGTGTTGCTTCTCATGCATACACTAGTACAAAGCATGGAGTTGTAGGTCTAGCAAAAAATGCAGCCGCAGAGCTTGGCCGGTTTGGAATTAGGGTGAATTGCTTATCCTGTTATTTTATTGAAACGCCGTTGACTATGAATTTTTTCAAAATGGAAGAAGATGGAAAGTCTGGTGTTTATTCAAATCTTGAAGGAGTGAAGCTTAAAGAAGAAGATGTAGCACAAGCTGCTATTTATTTAGGAAGTGATGAGTCTAAGTACGTCAGTGGACATAATTTAGCATTAGATGGTGGTTTTACTACCATCAATCCTGCTTTTGGCTTGTTCTCTAGGTTATAAGATTATAATCTTTTTTTTTTTTTTTTTTTTTTTACATTGTATAAAATTAATCTTGCTTTTAGCTTGTTAAAAAATGTTTAATAATGAAATATTTTTAATAATGAAATGCATAGACTAACTTTATACTAATCTTATTTCACGTTTAAATTTTAAGATTTATGCAATTATTACTGAAAACATAAAGTTAATTTCATTGGATATCTTTATTTAATTAGGCGAAGGCCCGCGCTTTGAACAACTTATTATGTTACAGTTTAATAAATATTATTTTATAGTTTACATAAATTTTAAGAATTAATCTTTTGCTTTGCCAAAATCATAATTTAATTTCATATGTAAAAGTTATCTAACTCTAAATGTTAAAATACCATCATATTAAAAAAGCAATTGTTCGAATCACAATAATTAGAAATCTAAAAATATTATATTTTGTTATTTCTTAAAAGAAAAAAAAGAGAAAATTCATTTCATTTTTATTAATAATTCTATGATAGAAGAAATAAATATTATGTATATGAATATTTTTTTTCATCAGAATAAAGAGATAAAAATTTAATCTCAATCAATAAAGAATGATTTTAGTTTTGAAGTCTCTTATTTTTTGCTTCAACCAACTAACATAAAATCAATTATGCTAAATCTTCCATAATACTCATAATCCATTTTAATTTCAATAATAATTCTATCAATTAATAATAAATTATTTTAATTTTTAAATCTCAATTATATCCAAATTACTTTTTTTTTGAAAGAATTATATATCCAAATTACTTTATTTGTCACAAATTAAAAATATATTCATAATAATGCCAAATTTTACAATTGCTAAAAGAAAAATTATTATAAACACAAACACATATCGTGATGTTTAGTTGCATATCAAAGCATAAACAATTGCTGCCCGGACAATTAATGTAAGAAATATAATAATAAATCCAATAAGTATAACTCTTACCTAATTTCATTTAGAATTTCTGAAAATGTATCTTTAAACCATGTTAAGTTACAAATGGTGAAATATAATTCTAAAATTTGATATATTGTGATAACAATATGCCTAATTAGCAAGTAATATGTACAAGCAAAATTTATCAAATAGTTCTGATATAATTAAATTAAAAAGAAAAGACAAACAATAGATAACACATGCTCACTCTAGCATGTGTGTTGATTGCTATCTTGGTTAGATTTTTTTTTTTTTTCCGAAAACAGTCCATAAAATAAATTTCAAAACTTTTATATTGATTGGATATCTCCACGAGTTATCTAGGCTCATTCCACTGGTTCCCCACTCACTTGCAGAGGCAAAGGACTAGCTTGAGGGAGCTTGCATCGCCGAAAAATCGAACTTATAATTTAAGCTATGATAATCAATCCTTACTTTTTATCAATGAGCTACCCAAAATATTACTATTTAATATCATATCCCAGATTAAAACTATACTTTAATTGCACCGAATAATCTAACAATTGCATTAGTATACGTTACTAGCTAAAGCCAAAAAACAAGAATCAAATAAAAGTCTAACTGATGAAAAACCAAATAAAAATTCATAAACAAAAAAAAAAAAAAAAAAAAAAAAAAAAAAAAAAGCAAGTGAAGTTATTGTTTTGACTGGAACCGAACCAAAAATGGCTGTCTTTTACTTAGTAGGAAAAGAAAGAGAGAGACATCCAAGTTTCATCATGTCTCCCGTGTCTCCAACCGCGCCATCCCTTCTCTACTAATATCCAGCCGCTGATTTAGAAATATTTTATTCAGATTTAATATATAATTTTTTGAAAAAAGAGGGATAATAAATATAAATAAATTAAATTTTATGGATTAATTTAGATAAATTACATGTATTTATTAGAAAATTCAAAAAAACAAAAAAAAAAAAAAAGAGTCAATTGACCCCTCTCTCTACTTGGTGGATCCGCCACTATTCACAATCATACTTCCTGTGATGCCAAGGCTCGAGCAGAGACGTTTTGGCTTGCTTCTAATTGTCTGATCTTACCCAGCCTTCATTATTTATTTTTGCTTTTCCTATTCGCGAAATTAGTTGAGGGAAAAGAAGAGCTAAACTGCTGCAATCTCACCTTCAAAGATTCTCGCAGTTGCTGGTGAACTCTATTGCAAGGATGAGCGAATTCGAACTTTCTTCTACCGATTTTATAAATTTTCCCAACTTAGTTGAAGATTAATTGTATGAATTACAAGTTTTGAAGAGTTAGGTATATGAAAGAAGCCTTCCATGTGTTTCTCATCTCCTTTTCGCTGATGATATTAACTTCTTCTTTTTCTGAGCCTCAAAGAGGGAGAGTTTGAAGGTAAAAGCTGTTTACAAACCTATGAATCGATGTTGGATCAATATGTTAACTTCTAGAAATCAGGTATATTTTTCTCTTCCAATGTCTATGAGTTTATATACCTCTATTTCCAATATTTTGAAAGTTTTTTTCCTTTGAATCATGGCCGATATCTGAGTTTACCATCTGTGATTGGAAAGAATAGAAGGGTAGTTTTTGGGTGACAATAGAGATTGTCTTTGGAGTAGGCTTCAAGGTTAGAACAGAAGATTTTTATCCAAAGCAGGAAAACAGATTCTTATTAAAGCAGTTGCGTAATTTTTGCCTTTATATTGTATGAGTGTATTCATGATTCCTATCACATCTTGTATGGAGTTCGAGCACATATTAAACTCATTTTGGTGTTGTTGTGTCTTCACAGTCTGCTGTTGGAGATGTGAAGGGTATTACTAATGATTCTATAAATCCTAGCGAGTAAGGAATTATTTTTTTATATATTATGATTGTTTGTATATATATTTTTTTTTCACTTTTGCCAATGTAGTTTGTGTTAATAAATGAAAATATGAAATATAAGTTAATTTATGTTTAGTTTCAATTCTAGTTAAAATGATTTTCTAGATATTTTTTTTTAAACCACAATATCTCCGCCTAATCCGGCTCGAAGTTTAATCACAGTTAAGGCTCCTCACTCCTCTCTGCATGTGCATTTAGTGGGGAAAATACATATTTCTATGTGAACCAGTCTATCGAAGAGAATATAAATAATATATTTCTTATTTAAATTGCTATTTTAAAGTGAGAAATAAATATATTGATTTTTTTAAGGAAATATTACAGTTTAAGACATATAATTAAAAAATTACTATATATATAAAAATTACTATATTTATTGTGATCTAAATAAGAATTTATATTTTAATTATATAAATAAAAAAACTAAACGAGTATAAAAAATCAGCATATAATTACGAGTATCGTCAACGTGCATCGCATATCATAAAAAGAACTAACACTATATATAAAAGTGGGAAGAGAGGAGGGAATAATGAAATTTCATATATTGTCCTTATAAATCTTAAGATACTCTAAAATAACCTTAGTCATAGCCAATCAAAAAATTTTAATATAAGAAATATATATATAATTTGATTAGATGTTTTTTTAAACTTTTTTAATAGATAAATCATATAAATAATTAAACATTTGAAAATTTAAAATTTTACTATCATTATCTTATTATGCCTAATTATATTATATTATATTATTGTCACGACCCGTTTCCGTAGGCCGAACCGGCACCAGGGCCTAGGTAAGCTTAATGCCCCCGAGGCCCGTAGTAAGTCTGAAATACTCGAAATTTACTATCTCAATAGAATTTTAACATTCAGCCCATATGATTATGAAAAATAAACCTCAAGATTTTATTATTTCTCGGCCCAAGTTTATCTTCTACAACATTTCATAGTTCGGGTCCAATACACAATACATCACATTTCTAATATAGGCTTACAGAATTGTTTTGGCTATATTAATACATGCCTAAATATATGTAAGTCCTACAACTGCGTAGTCACTAACTCTTTAGTATACATAGCTTTTATACACATAATTACATAGCAAAATAATTATGGAACTAGGAAAAATTTCTCTATTGTCCTGCGCCGAAGAAACATAGCTTAAATCGGATTAAAGGAAAAACCTACTTCCTGAAAAATCAAACAAGACATGTGAGTTTTCTAAGGAGTAATAATTTTTGCACCACACACGCAGTCACGCAAATGTGTAAACATATTAATCTAGTCGTCCGACTAGTTTTATGCTCACGCAGCCAGTCACACAAATGGCAAATCACCAGCACTCACAATCATTAACATCTTCATATAATCACATCACGTGGAAATTAGTTAGTGGAGTCACCGAACCCCCCGATGAGTCGTCCTCCCACATGGCTCATCCTCTCACATGTGCATCAGGGAGCCGATCCCCCATACTGGCCGACCGGTCTAATCCTCACTTGACCAGCCCTCTCATTGTTTTTCTATCCTCTCTTTTCTTTTTCATACCAACAGGAGGCAACCCAGTCGTCTCCATCAAATCTAGATCATCAGGCGCTCATAACAGGAGGCCACCCTGCGGGCTGCGATCAAATCTAGATTATCAAATGCGCCCAATAAAGAAGCCAACCTGTGGTTAACAGTAACGGTAACAGTAGGTGCACACGAGGGCACCGATCTCCCATTTACCCGGCCGACGGTCCAGTTTCATAATTCATCATAATCAGGATCCATGCTTTATCGACCATCCTCACAAACCCATGGTGACCCACTTCATCCCAATTCCACACAAGCAAAGCACATCAATATCACAACACAATTAATCAAACATTGCAATCAAATGCAGACATATTAATCAATTAGACATCGTAATGCAATGCACAATTAAACATCCAAAATCAATGCAAATAAATAAATAAATAAATAGTATTAACAATTAACAACAATAATAAAATAAATAACAATATTAACAATAATAATGAAAATAAATAAATAAATATGTAAATAATTAAATGAATAATAAAGATAATAAACAATCAAAGCACTATATTTATTATGTACCAAATTATAGAACTAATCTAAATAAACTTATTAATTATGTTGTTAATTAAAATTTAGTCTAATTTCTATCAAAATTTCGGCAGCGCCTCCCCTAAAAATTGGACTATCTACCTGCTCAAATATCCCAATATTATTATATATTTATCAAATCTATGCACACACCCCATCCGTCGGGCAATCAATCAATTTAAAATCCCATCCTCCTTCCAAAACAACTATATCGACACTCAACCGAAAATTTACAAACGAATTCTAATAATATCCATATAAAATCATTTATTAAGTCATCAGTTAACTAGATTAATAGCTTTACAGTAACTAATTGTTAAGCAGTTAAAACATAATTTTAACAATAACAAATTATAACTACTACCTATTAAAATTTGGTTTTTATATCAATATCAAAAATGGCTAGGCCTCCCAAATCTTAATTTATTAAAATCTCGGATCTAACTGTTAACCAACTAAAATTTGCCTTACTTTTCTTATGCACGATCGGCTAATTTTAAACTAATGATTATCTAATTAACTAATTAACTAATTCTAAATTTATTTCCCCCCCTCAAATCACCTAATTATAATAATAATCATGTAATTTATTTAAAAATGTTCAAAATTAATTTGTAACTACATTATATCAGTTAATAGTTTTAAGTTTGGAGTTTAAAACAAAAATTGGGAAATAGGTATTAGGGCGTACCGTTTGAGAATCGGACCACAATTCCATGATCAACGCGAAGAGGAGATCATTCTGCCTCTTGGGACCTCGCCGGAGTGTCGCCGGCCGGTCACCGGACCGCCACCGCCGGCCGCCGTGCACGGTGGGCGGAAAAACGATACCGCCCAGAAAATTCCAAGGTCACCACCACCCGACTCCAATTTTCGCGAGGAGTTCAAATCTACCATCAGTTTGATGAGGCAGTGGCTCGTTTGGCCGGATCGAGCTCGATAGTTCCCTCTTCGCCGCCTCCCATGGAGTTTCCTCAAAACTCAAGTGAAAAAGCAAATCGGTGGAGGGGAAATGTTCGTCTGGAGGAGAGGAGTCGATCAAGACCTTCAGTTCACCTTGAGCCCGTCGGAAATGGCGAGAAGTCGCCGGAGATCAAAGAGTGTGACTGTCGAAGGAGATGGTCTCGATTCGCGCCGCTGGTGTTTTAAATTTAGAATAATTAACCTTTCCTCCATTTACTTAATAATAATAAAAGTATTAATAGTAATGATTTTAAATTTAGAATAATTAATTTATATATATTTATAATAGATTAATCGCTGAGCCACCCTGCGGGCTGCGATCAAACCTAGATTATCCGGTACGCCCAAATAAAGAAGCCAACCTGTGGTTAATAGTAACGGTAACAGTAGGTGCACACGGGGGCGCCGATCTCCCATTTACCCGGCCGACGGTCCAGTTTCACAATTCATCATAATCAGGATCCAAGCTTTATCGACCGTCCTCACAAACCCATGGTGACCCACTTCATCCCAATTCCACACAAGCAAAGCACAACAATATCACAACACAATTAAGCAAACATTGCAATCAAATGCAGACATATTATTCAATTAGACATCGTAATGCAATGCACAATTAAGCATCCAAAACCAATGCAAATAAATAAATAAATAATTAGTATTATCAATTAACAACAATAATAAAATAAATAACAATATTAACAATAATAATGTAGATAAATAAATGAATATGTAAATAGTTAAATGAATAATAAAGATTATAAACACCCAACTCACTATATTTATTATGTACCAAATTATAGAACTAACCTAAATAAACTTATTAATCATGTTGTTAATTAAAATTTAGTCTAATTTCTATCAAAATTTCGGCAGCATCTCCCCTGAAAATAGGATTATCTACCTGTTTAATTAACATAATAATATATTGTATATTTATCAACCAATACACACAGTCCATCCATCGGCCAATTCAAATCAACTAATCCCGTCCGCCATAATTTTATTTTTCAATCATTCGATCAATCATTTCAGACAGCCAATCAGCTTCAAGCTACAGATATCATCCATCACACTTACATATACACACTTAATAATTCCAAATCAACTAATTAGCAATTTATATTAACCTCTAAGCGTGGTTCAATACTATTGTTAATTGCCCCTATAACTATTTACTTTAAATTATAACTTCTCCTAACGATATTTATTAAAATTCCTAAATTGACTTACATAAATATTAGCAAGGAAGTCTTATCTCATTAATAAACCTCCTAATTATAATTATAGCGCATGTAATTTAATTGTGAATGTTCTAAACCAATTTGCTATTACGTTATTCTAAAGAACCTAAACCAGTTAACTAATCATATTCGCTATCGCAATTACCACATACTAACCAATTTAACCTTATTTACAAAGGACTATAAATGTTCTATATATTTTTAAGCTATTTCTATACCTAATTTCTTATTATTCAACTTAATCTATTTAATTACTCAATTAGATTCATTAATCAATTAATTCTTTTTATATGTATAAAAATTGAGAATTTAGTCTTAAAGCGTACCAATTAAGAATCGGGCGACGATTCCGGGATCAGCGTGAAGGGAAGAAAATTCTGTCTATCGAGGCCTCACCGGAGTGTCGCTGGCCGGTCACCGGACCGCCGCCGCCGCCGCCGTGCATGGTGGCCGGAAAACCGATACCGCCCAGAAAATTGCAAGGTCACCACCACTTGACTCCAATTTTCGCGAGGAGTTCAAATCCACCATCGGTTTGATGAGGCAGTGGCTCGTTTGGCCGGATCGACCTCCACAGCCACCTTCAAGCCGCCATCCATGGTGGGTTGTCAAAACTCAAGCAAGATCACAAATCAATGGAGGGGAATTGTTCACGTGGAGGAGAGGAGTCGATCGAGACCTTCAGTTCACCTTGAGCCCGTCGGAAATGGCAAGAAGTCGCCGGAGGTCGAAGGGTATGACTGTCGGAGGAGATGGTCTCGATTCGCGCCGCTGGAGGTCCAATCGGAGCGAGGGGAGGTTGGAAATGTGACCAGCATCGCCAGAAGAACCGATCGCCGCCTTCATCTTGTTGAACGGTGGCCGGAAACGCGAAGGAGAGGGAGAGGAGAGACTGTCGTGCGCGTTAGGAGGAAGAAGGGAAAAGGAAGGAGAGAAAAGAAAGAGAAAGAAAAGGAAGGAAGGAAAGTGGGCTGGGCCATTCCGGTTCGATTCGAACCGGTTCGGTCCGATTCAGTGATTGGTCTCATTGTTTGGTTTTCGAGTTTTTCACTCTGTTTTCGGCTTATTCGTATGGTTTTCGAAAAATCAATTTGCGTTTCGGGTCCGGTTCAATATTTTAATTATTTTAATTAGGTTTCATAACATTTCCTCCATTAACTAAATAAGATTAAAAAAAAAAAAGTTAGTAATCATATTTGATTTTTAGGAAAATTAATTTATATATATACCTACTAGATTAATTGCTGGACTTTCATTTTATTACTCGAGAATTTAACTGTTCTCGATTCAAAGTTTTCGACATTATATTTGGGCTTGGGCCCAATTTGCAAAATTTGAACTCGAACTAAAATTGTTCACTATTTATGGCCCATACCGTCAAAAATTCAAATTTTTGATTTAAAAAAAAAATTCAAAGGTTTCGAAAATAAAAATTCAGGGTGTTTCAGTAATAATTGATAAATTATATTTTTTAATATTTCTTATTAATTGATTAAAAAATATAAGATTATATTATTTTAATAATATCTTTTTTAAAGGTAATATTATTATTTTAATATATTATTTTAATTGAACTTTCAGTCGTTGATTATTTACAATATTAATTATTTTCAAAAAAAATTATAGTTTTAATTTTAAAATAAACTTCAAAATGCAAAATAAAATATATAAAAACATCTATAAAAAATATGGTTTCACACGTGTGTGTATATATTTATATATATATATATATATATATATATATATATATATATATATATATATATATATATATATATATATCACTTTTAAAATTTTAAATTTTTATTTATATCTATTTATCTATATTTAAGTTTTTCATGAACTCAAATCAACATTGAATGACGTGTGATCATGTTATTTAGTTTTTTTTAAATGCTAATTAAAATTTAACCTTATCATTTTCAAAAAAAATTGAAATATAATCTTATAATTAATAATAATTTTTCATTTTATCTTCTATAATTATTTTATTAAATATACTTGACTTTTAATGTTGTCCTATTATATTAAAATTAGTTTAAAAAAATATTATTCCCTTATAATATGAGTATTATTGATCATGTCTTAACATTATATAAATATATAAAGAATATAAGAGAAAAATTATAACCATACTTAATACTATATAAGAATAAATAAATGAATATAAACAACGAAAAATATCGAATAGTAACAATGTGTAATGTACGTCATAAAAAAACTAGTATATATAAAAGTGTGAATGATGAACATTGACTTCCTAAAATGCCCCTATTAAGCTTATGGATTGACAAAAATATCTTTAAGACTTAATTTTATTGGTTGAAACATACAAGTAGTTTAATTTTGATTGCTTATGTTAATTTAATTTTCTATTTGCATCTAAATTCTATTAGGAAGTTTAATCTAATTCTAAATAGGACATTGGTATATAGTATCGAGTATAAATATTTTTTTATTCAATTTAGAAATCTTAAAATAAATAGGATACTAATTAATGTTAACTATTTACTAATAAATATATTTTATTTTCAATTATTTATAATTATTGTAATGTTATATAATAAGACTATACATGAAAATTAAAAATTATTTTATATATATTTTTAATTTTATTCAATTTAGGAATTTTAAATTAAATATTAGGGCTAAGTATATGTTACATAGTTCCGTATTTATTATATTTTCCTTTGCTCTCTTTAACTTAATAGATAATAAAATAAATTTAAAATCAATAATCTATAATATATATAAAGTATGAATGAGAATATTAAGTTCCTAAAACTCCTCTAATAAATTTATGTATTGATTAAAATATCATTGAGCACTTTAATTTTATTGGTTAAAAACAGGTAAAAGTAATTTATTTTGATCGATTATATTAATTTCCTATTTAAATCTAAATTCTATTGGATAAATTAATAAGAAATTATAAGATATATATTAAATAAGATGCATATTAAATATATTAAGAATATAATATATTTAAGCATTTTAATTTTATTGGTTAAATTTAATATGGTTATGCTTTGATATATACTTTTTTTTATTCCTATATAGTATTAGAGTTTTAATTAATTTTAATATATCATAGGCAAATACAATAAACAACTTTATTTGATTTATGATATTTTGTTCAATTATTATCGTTCTTATGTCAATGTACAATAAACAACATTCAGTAGTATCGGTAGTAAGCCTATAGGCTGTAAATGAAATCATACAAAATAAAACTATAAGACAAAAAGATAATTTAGATTCTTTAATTTTTTTTCCAACAAATATACTTAAGTTCGAAATGAAAATATTTTTTTATGGATAGTAAATACCAGAAAAAGAAACCTTCCAACATGATTGAACACATTTACAATTAGGTATCATTCTATTAGATTGAACACATTCAGAATATTACATTAAGTAAGAAATTCCAATTTGTAAGCAAAGAAAATATAAGAAATATTTTTATTTATTTTGTAAGCAAAGACTAATATAAGAAATACCAATTTATATAAAAAAAATCCTAAATTCATAGTATTCTTAGAGTAGAAATAGGAAAACTCACAAAAATAAGATTATAATAAAATAAATATGCAATCCCAATTTCTATAGTTCACGAATATAATCAACATTCAACCATCAAAATTAGAGTTTGAATTCTCCAATTAGGAATTGCACGGATGGAAAAATAGGTGCAAACATAGATTTCTATATAGCAAAAGTATAGATTCTAGAGTTTGAGGAACCAAAGGAAGCAAAAGAACCAGAATAAAGTGTTGGGTCCCGGCAATAAGATTACGAGAAAAATAACACAGCGGAAAAATAAAAATATGACACAGATATTTACGTGGTTCACCCTTTAACTGTTAGGGCTACGTCCACGGGACAAAAACCGAATAATTCTTCCACTATTAAAAATAGTAGGCTTACAAAGAGAGTAATACAAAATAGTGGCACTCACACAGTGTTTCCCAAATTATCCTCACTATTCTCTCGACCCGAGTTTTAGAACCCAATTCTAAAACTCAAATTCTCTCAAAAAAAACTCTCTTCGCTCTTTTGGTCTGTGTGTTATGAAGCGTTGTGCCATCTCCTATTTATAGGAGGGATGGACGCGGGATTAGGAGAGGTGGACACGTTAATTACGCGTCCACCGAAAAACGGATCACCTACCAAGAAGAAAATTCTTATTTCCTTATTTCCATTTTCAACTACGTGTGGGTCCTACCACGTTTTCTTTTTTTTTTATTTGTTTCAAATGTGGGTCCCATTGAGTGGGCACCGCACAACAAATCTCCCCCTGCACACTCAAGTGGGGACGTTAGCCATACCAGCTATCTTTCTGCAAGTGACAAGTTTCTCCGTAGGTAAAGCTTTAGTCATCATATCAGCGCCATTATCATCAGTGTGAATCTTTTCAATCTGAAATAACTTCATCTCCAGCGCATCGCGTATCCAATGATACCTCACATCAATGTGCTTTGACCTTGAATGAAAGGTCGAATTCTTGCTGAGATGTATCGCGCTTTGACTATCACATAGCAGAATGTACTTCTCTTGTTCTACACCCAATTCTTGTAGGAATTTCTTCATCCATAAGAGTTCTTTGCTAGCTTCTGTAATGGCGATATATTCCGCCTCAGTGGATGAGAGTGCAACGCATTTTTGCAATTTTGATTGCCAAGAAACTGCTGCTCCTGCAAAAGTCATCAGATATCCAGAAGTTGATTTGCGCGAATCAACATCACCACCCATATCTGCATCTGTGTAACCATCTAACACAGGTCTATTATCACCAAAACATAAGCACATTTTGGAAGTGCCCTTAAGATACCTGAGAATCCACTTCACTGCATTCCAGTGTTCTTTACCTGGATTTGAAAGAAATCGGCTAACAACACCAACAGCATGAGCTATATCTGGTCTTGTGCATACCATGGCGTACATCAAGCTGCCAACGGCGGATGCATAAGGAATTTTCTTCAGTTCTTCTTTTTCTTTCTCACTTGAAGGACATTGACTAAGACTTAATTTGAAATGACCTGCAAGCGGAGTAGAAACTGGTTTTGCATTGCTCATATTGAATCTGCTGAGAACTTTCTCGATGTACTTCTCTTGAGACAGCCACAACTTTCTCTTTTTCCTGTCTCTGGAGACCTTCATTCCGAGTATCTGTTTTGCCGATCCCAAATCCTTCATGGCAAAGGATTTTCCAAGTTCCTTTTTCAAGCTCTCAATTTTCTTAGCATCTTGGCCCACAATAAGCATATCATCCACATATAACAAGAGAATAATAAAGTCGCCTTCTATGAACTTTTTCACAAATACACAGTGATCAGAAGTAGTTTTCTCATACCCATGATTTACCATGAAAGAGTCAAACTTTTTGTACCATTGTCTTGGAGCTTGTTTGAGGCCATACAAGCTTTTCTGCAATTTACACACCAAGTGTTCTTTGCCTTTGACTCTGAACCCTTCTGGTTGCTCCATATAAATTTCCTCCTCTAAGTCACCATGGAGGAAAGCGGTCTTTACATCAAGTTGCTCGATCTCCAAATTCAGGCTAGCTGCTAAACCGAGCACAACTCTGATAGAAGACATCTTGACTACGGGTGAGAAAATTTCTTCAAAGTCAACTCCTTTCTTCTGACCGAATCCCTTCACAACCAGTCTCGCCTTGTACCTTGGCTGTGAGTTGTTCTGTTCAGTCTTCAACCTGAACACCCATTTGTTCTTCAATGCTTTCTTACCTTGAGGCAGTTTCACCAACTCATAAGTCTGGTTCTCATGCAAGGACTCCATCTCATCTTGCATGGCTTTCAGCCACTCATTCTTTTTACAATCTTCCATTGCCTCCTGGTAGTTCTCTGGTTCTCCCCCTTGAGTCAACAAGTCATATTCATTAGGAGAATATCTTTGGGAAGGTATCCTGCCTCTCGCAGATCTTCTCAATTGAGGCAGTTCTTCTATTGGAGCTGGTTCAGCATCATTCTGAACAGGTTCATCATCATCTTCTTCATCATTTTGTGGTTCTATATGAGGTTCTGCATCAAGACTAACAGGAAACTCATTGATAGACTTTGGCTTTTCATTTTTCTCAAAGTCTTCAATGGTTTGGTCTTCCAGGAATACTACATCTCTGCTTCTGATGAGCTTCTTTTCAACTGGATCCCATAATCTGTACCCAAAATCATCATTTCCATAACCCAAGAAGATACACTGTTTTGACTTCGAATCAAGCTTGGATCTTTCATCTTTTGGAACATGAGCAAAAGCCCTGCAGCCAAATATTCTAAGATGATCGTAAGAAATATTTTTCCTTGACCACACCTTTTCTGGAACATCTCCTTTGAGGGAGGTTGAAGGTGAAAGGTTGATCAAGTAAACTGCAGTATTCATTGCTTCAGCCCAAAAGGTTTTAGGAAGTTTAGCATGAGAGAGCATGCATCGAACCCTTTCAACAATGGTCCTGTTCATTCTCTCTGCAACTCCATTCTGCTGTGGAGTTTTGGGAACTGTCTTCTGAAGTCTGATGCCGTGTTCTGAGCAATACTTCTCAAATGGACCTCTGTACTCACCACCATTATCAGCTCTAACACATTTTAGCTTTCTTCCCGTTTGTCTTTCAACACTGACATGAAAGACTTTAAACATATCCAGCACCTGGTCTTTTGACTTTATTGGGAAAGCCCACACCTTTCTAGAATGGTCATCAATAAAGCTAACATAATATAAGCAGCCACTCAAAGATTTGTCACCCATTGAGCAAACATCAGTGTGTACCAATTCTAGAATACCAGGTTTTCTAGATGGAGAAGGAGATCTTTGAAAGGAAACTCTATGTTGTTTACCAGACAAACAATCAGTGCATATTTTCAGAGGCAAACCTTTCAAAGATAGCATTTTCTTCTTAGTGAGAGTCTCCATTCCTTTTTCACTCAAATGCCCAAGTCGTTTGTGCCATAACTCAGCAGATGAATCTTCAACTGCATTCACTACTCCTGTGCAAACTTTAGCCTGGGTGTAGTAGAGGGAGTTGAACTTTCTTCCTCGACCGAACACCAAGTTGCCTTTGGAAAGCTTCCACGTTCTGTTGACAAACAGATTTGTATAGCCCAATTCATCTAGACAGTGAACTGAGATCAGATTGAAGTTTGCTGTAGGAGTGTATCTCACATCTTCCAACCAGAGATCATATCCAGCATTGGTTTTGATGCATACTGTTCCAATGCCGCAATTTTCCACATATGTGCCATTCAAAGTCTTGACATGGCCGTAATCTCCGAGGGTAAGTGATGAGAAATATTCCTTATTTGAAGAAATATGATAAGAACATGCAGAGTCAATAATCCATAAAGATTGTTGACTAGTGGAACACTCACTAAGACCAGCATGAGAAATCAGCGCACTACCATCACCAAGTGCGTCAGCATCAATAGCTACTGAAGCTACCTCCGTATCGTCTTTTTCTTCATCACTTTCTTTGGCTCGTTCCTTCTTCCACTTTCTACAATGCCTTTGGATGTGACCGGGCTTGCCACAATGATAGCAAGTGACACCTTTTCTTGACTTGGATCTTCTCCGTGAATTGTCACGTTTGTTTGGATTTTGGGGGTATCTTGTTCTGCTTCTCCCCCTCCTTTCTGTAACTGTAACGAGTGCATCTGAGTTGCTACTCGTAGCATTCTCCTTACGTCTGGTTTCTTCATTCAGAATGCTTTCCTTGACTGTGGTTAAGGTCAGATTCCCCTCCGACACATTACTGAGCGTAACAGTCAGTGTCTCCCAACTGTCTGGCAAGGAACTCAATAAGAATAGTGCCTGCACCTGGTCGTCAAACACTATCTTTGACGTCGTCAGTTGGTTCACTATTTCTTGAAATTTGCCCAAGTGATCTGAAGCACTTTCGCCATCTTTGTACTTTAGATTTACAAGCTTTTTAATTAAAAAGGCTTTGTTCTGGGCATTCTTCCGCTCGTACATGTCCTCCAACTTCTTCCAAATTGAATAGGCATCTTTCTCATGAGCGATATGATTTATGACGCTCATTTCAACAGACTGCCTAATAGTTGCGACTGCTTTTCTGTTAATTGACTTCCAATCGCTTTCATTTATTGAAGCTGGCCTGACCCCCTTCAACTCAATCGTTTCAAACAGATCTTTACAGCATAGAAGATCTTCCATTAATATCTTCCATACTGCATAGTTTGATGAGTTGAGTCTAACCATTGTGCCTGTTGTTCTGTCGTCCATTTTTAACTTGTGCAGAATATTATCACCAGCAAAACCGTATACGTGAATAGTAGTATACGTGAATAGTGACCGTATAATTGAATAGTAACAGTATACGTAAACAGTACCTGTATGCGTGAATAGTAACTGTATATGTGAATAGTACTATGCGTGAATAGTGCTGGGCTTATTTGAAACGGACTCAGAAACAGCCAATAGTACTGTTCACCCTCAACTTTGAGTTACTATTTTACTATTCATCACTAAGTCGATTCTGCAACGTCTTTTCGAACGGACTGCACTAATGGACTCGGCGTAATTTTCTCGTCGTCGTGGTATATTTATTTTTAAAATATATCCACGGATCCGGTAAACCTTCGGCTCTGATACCACTTGTTGGGTCCCGGCAATAAGATTACGAGAAAAATAACACAGCGGAAAAATAAAAATATGACACAGATATTTACGTGGTTCACCCTTTAACTGTTAGGGCTACGTCCACGGGACAAAAACCGAATAATTCTTCCACTATTAAAAATAGTAGGCTTACAAAGAGAGTAATACAAAATAGTGGCACTCACACAGTGTTTCCCAAATTATCCTCACTATTCTCTCGACCCGAGTTTTAGAACCCAATTCTAAAACTCAAATTCTCTCAAAAAAAACTCTCTTCGCTCTTTTGGTCTGTGTGTTATGAAGCGTTGTGCCATCTCCTATTTATAGGAGGGATGGACGCGGGATTAGGAGAGGTGGACGCGTTAATTACGCGTCCACCGAAAAACGGATCACCTACCAAGAAGAAAATTCTTATTTCCTTATTTCCATTTTCAACTACGTGTGGGTCCTACCACGTTTTCTTTTTTTTTATTTGTTTCAAATGTGGGTCCCATTGAGTGGGCACCGCACAACACAAAGATGCTTTCAGAAACTACAAATAATTTTACAAGAATTAGTTTTGATAACGTTATTAATAATTATTCTTATTATATATTTGGCTTTTTTAGAATAATATATCAACTTTAATAATATATCTTGTTGTTTTGTCGATTATAATTTTTCTGAAGAAAAATTATGTGATTGTCGAATTTTTTATTTTATTATTTTGTGAATAGTCTTAGACTTTTAGTATTATAAACTATTCATAATATTATAATTTATAACAAAATTAATAAAAATTATATATAACAATTAAATTACTAATTGAAACGAGCAAAAAATAACGAGTACAAACACATGATTACAGACAACGTGCAATGCACGTTCCATTGAAAAACCTATTATTTCTTTCAAGCCATATACTCAAATGTAACGAATAAAATATCTCTCATGTCATAATTCATTTGATACATATTAATTTATCCTAAATAAAAACTTAACATAGTAAAATGTTCTCATAAAGTTATGGAACAACAATTTATAGGCTAATTATTTAATTTTTAATTTAAAATAACAAATATAGCATTAAATTTTCAAAGTCTAGGTTGCAGTATTTTGTCCGCAGTATTAGATCTTGATGGAAGTTGTAGATATTCCCAATCATCCTCATCAATCGCACTGAAACAGCGATCCACCATATCCTTGCTCACTGACTCCAGTTTTGGAGGTTCCCACTTCAATTGCATAGAGACAAAAATAAATGTAAGGAAAAAAAAAAAAAAAATATATATATATATATATATATATATATATATAGAGAGAGAGAGAGAGAGAGAGAGAGAGATATCAATAATTTGACAGCCTTCTTAGTTTATTAGATTTACTTGAAGAAGGCAAAGTATTGAGAGATGAGGATACTTATCATACCTTTGGTTTTTTGTCCTTATCAAACAACATAGCTCTTGAACCCTATAGAAGATATTTAATAATCAGAAATAATTTCAAGAATTGAACTAAAACAATTTCATATATAATGATATAAATAAGTTAACACTAAAAAATTCGACTTAAAAAAATAAAATAAAAAAAACGAGCCTATTATTAAGCTTCAATTTGGATTGTCGACGAATCGAACTCGAGCTTGATTTTTCAAATTTGAATCCAATTTGAGCTCAAGCATATTTACCTTTAATGAGCCAAGCTTAGATTCGATAGATTAGCTCTATTCAATTCATTTACAGCCTTATCACATATATACTCTCAACTATTAATTATATATATATATATATATATATATATTTGTATAGATGATGAAATACTCTGAATAATACGTTACCTCAAATAAATCACTATTAATAGCTGCTCGCAAAATGTTGCAACAAATTGTATATTCACGGATGAAACATTGTTTAAGATTTTGTTGCCGTCCTTCTCTAATCTTAAAAATATAAATTATAAAATTAGAAAATTAAAATATTAAAATGACAATTAAAAAATATATTTAAGATAAAGATATTACCGATCTTAGAGTAATTTTAAGACTTGTTGGACTAGAGCTGATTTTATAGAATTAATTGCTTTTCTAATCCAATTTTCAGCTTTATTTTTCACCTCATTTTCCTGCAAAAAATGAAGTAATTAGAATCAGTAAGTTCCTAAAGTTAGAAGTTCAATTCGTGCAAAAAACACTTAGAGAAAGAAGCTATAATGTGTCCTAAGATTATTCTCATACCCATAGAATTATTTTTTATGTATGCATATTCTTAATACAACTTTTAATGTTAAATTAAAACGTAATTTGTTTTTCTATTCATACATATACACTCACTCTCGGATATGAGAAAAATGGGAAATGATATCAAGTAAAGTTTTCAATCATAAATTAATAAACTTTTCAACCAATATATTTTATTTCTTTGCCAAACAGATATAATCTAGCTATTTGGTTTTTCTACGTATTATAGAAAGTGTGGGGAGTGTAAGAATTACCGTAATTACTGTATTATTCAGGTTCATTGTAACCACTTTATAACGGCACATGTTTAGTTAAAAATTTTACTACATAATAAAAGTTTTATTTTTCATACTTACAACTGCCAGTAAGATCTCTTCGACTGTATCCTTTGAGAAACATTTGTTAATAATCTCCAATCTAATTAACAAGATAAAGATGATTTAATATTTGAATAATCAAGATAAATAATGGAATAAGAGTTTACTAATCTTCTCATAAAGTGAATTCATTATAGAGGAAAAAAAGTAAATTCTAATCTCACATTTAGATTAAAATTGAACTTAAATTGATTTGACAAAAGATCACTTTGAAATCAATCTAGTAATTATTATTTAAATTAGGTCAAAATTGTCAATTCACATATTTATTTATTGCTATTAAAAATTGAACGGAGGAGTACCTGTTATAAGTACTATCTTCTTTTATCTTTACTTTTTGTGCAAACTTTTCAATAACTTTATAAATCATTGTCATCTCCGAAGATGTTTGTGTTAGGAGTGCATTTTCCAAACTATGCAAATCCTGTAATAAAAAAAAAAAAATTCATTAAAAAGAATAGAAGTAAGCATGCATTAAATAATTTATTTGTCATCACCTTAATATTTAAAGATTGAATATCTAATCTATAATATACAACATCAATAATTTATATATGTGAAAATTTTCCAGTGCAACAAAAAATATTTTATTTATTTAGTATCTGTATAGTTATATAGTTTTATTCGTAGTTAAAATTTAGAACAAATTACTTTAGAGAAAACAAAATGTGTTGCCAAACCACAAGCAAGCATTTCTGCTCCATCAACTCTTGCTCCAGTCAGTCCTAAATATTCCCCTGTGCCAAATAGAGCAATATTAGACTTACTATATTAGAAGAAAAATCAATAAACCGAACATGGCAATTAAAAAATATAAATTTACCAAAATATCCTGGAATCCTGGAAAGAAAATGTGATGCCCCTAGATCAGGGAAAAGTCCTATAGAAGCTTCTGGCATTGCAAATACCTAAAAATTTAGATGAACATAAATTAATGAAATAAAAACGACATATGTACGCCTTCAAAATTAAACAATCCTACAAAATTTTAAAAAAAAATAATAATAAGAAACTTACAGCTTTCTCAGTGACAATCCTAAACCTTCCATGCATAGTCAATCCAGCACCACCTCCCATTACAATACCATCTATGAGTGGAATCTTTATTATGCAACCCAAAAAAAGAATTAAAAATTGAAAATGAATGAAATAAAAAATATATATTTTTAAATATTAATTAAAACATATGTAATGTTGTAAATTAACTGCTAACCAAAGGTTTTTTATACGTAGCAAGTAAGTAGTCCAGGTTAAACTGTTTCTCATAAAATCTTGCTCCAAAGCTCCAATGTCCTGAATACATTATATATCAGCAACCTTAATTAATTAATTAATAATACATTAAAATCCCTAATAATATAAAATTATAATAACTTCTGAAAGCTCATAAATTGTCACCAGCAACCATGGAAGTAACAATTGAAACAACATCACCACCCGCACAAAAGGCATTTCCATTTCCCTGTCGAAAAGAAAATAAAAAAATTAAAGAAACAATTAATTGATTTATTGCAAAATATTGAATTGATAATAATAAAAAGTTTTAATCACCAAGGTGGGTTGCCCAAGCTGTCTTGAGTAATTATTTATGATATTTAATTATATAAACTATATAAATAATTGGAAAAATTATAGTACAATTTTTGTAATTTAGGAGATACAACTAGTCAATCCTTGTGTTTTAGAAAATAGACTAAAATTTCCTTATAGTTTACTTTTATCAGACTATAATATCCTTCTAACCAATTTTTATATCTTTTCCGTTAGTGCATTAGGAAATAATGAAAGTACTCCTTTTATATCTTCTCACTTTTGTTATATTTTTAAACACTCTCTTCTCAAACAAGGGAAAATAACTCTCACTGTATATTTTCCATCCATATTTTCATTCCTCTCATAAAATTCTTCCATTCCAAAGAGACTTTAAGCGAGTTTTGGACAGATACGGAAAGTAAAAATTTAAATGGGTTCAAATACAAATACTTAAATGAGTATTTAAATGAGTTTAAAACAGATACGATTAATAAAAATTTTAAACGGATGCTTATATAGATAGTTGAAAGTTTCGCGATACCGCTTTCATTCCCTATTAAGTAGTGTATTGGATTAAGACTTTGTTAGATTTTAAAAGATTTTTGAAATCTTTGCACTGAAGGATGAATTTGTTAATGACTCTTCTATAGCACTCTAAATCCAATAAAATCAATAATTTTATGGAACCATTCCAAATTGGCAATTTTGTGAATATCATCAAATTTGTATGAACTTTAAAAAGTCATAATTAAATACCATCAATTTTTATGGATTTTATTTGAATACCACAAAATCTTAGTAGACTAAAAAAAAAAAATCTAGATTGAATACCATTAAAATTTTAAAATCTTTTAAAATCTAACAGAGTCTTAATCTAATACACCCTTAGTGCGTTCACATATATACACATGTGTAATTGCTAACCTCCGTACCACACATATGTATCTTTTTTTTTTAGAAATCTATCATTAATAAAGTAAAATATAGTCAATTAGTTGTGATCTTATTGGTCTTCTCACTTATACGAGGAGCAAGAGGTCTTGAGTTCGAGTCTTCTCTACCACAAGTGTTTTCATCGAAAAATTTGAGTCAGTGATGATATTATAAAAATAATTTATTTAAAATCAAATATTAATTTTCTTTTTACCTTCAAAATTATGAATTTGATAGTAGAATCCATCTCAAAAGCTCTGAAGTTTGTTAACATTTGAGAAATCTGAAAAAATAACACAAAGATATTAATTAATTAATAATGTTGATGTTTATTTTTACTAAAATTTTCAAATATACATGTAAAGTGAATATTGAAAAGATGAAAGGGTAATTATATTACATACCATTTCGTAATTGAGGCTATTTAATTTATTTGGCCTATTCAATATAACTTTTTTGAAATACGAATCTCCTTCGAATAATACCTAATTCCAACAAATATGTGAATATATTAATGCCATTTTCATGCATAAATGTTGCAAATGAAAATATAATGCAACTGCATATAAATAAATCTATAGTTTGATCTTTAAAAAAAAAAAAATTCCATATTTGATATAATTGCACGTTACTAGACTTGTATAAATTGCTGGACGGGCTGGAATTATTATTCTTAGGGTAATTTAACAAATGTCAGATATAAAGTTTCAAATTTAACTAAATATCAGAAAAGAAAACTTATTAAGATAATAATAAATTTAGTCAAAATAAATTTAACAATACTAAAACTAACCTTCCAAGAGAAACGACAATGGTTAAAATAAAAGTAACAATCCTAAAACTAACCACCTTTACTTCAAAACAGTCTCCTAGCGACGCAATCTTCCACCTCCGATAAGTACGCCGAAAACAAAGTATAAACATAATCAACCCTAAAACTAACCTCCTCTCCTTCAACCCACACAACCTCTAAAAAATCAAGCAAACTAGGAAAAGGAAATAGAAGAACTAGGTACATATATGAAATAATTTTGTGATTTTATTTCCATAATCGAAGAAACAAACAATCAAAATTCGATTTAACGGTAAATACGGTCTATATACATATATAGGTATTTCTAGTTCAAACAGTAGATACGGTGTGTGTGTATATATATTTTGTATTTAATTGATTTTTTGTGTATATATATATATCAGTACTAATCCAAACAGAATCGAGAGTTCTGCCTTATCTCTTTTAAACAAAAACAACATCTATGAAGATGAAATCGTAGATTAGGAATTAATTTTCCATTGAAAAATAGAAACGAAGACGAAAATCAAATTGTAGAGCAAAAATCTATTTTCCGGTGAGAACTCTCACTCCAAGTGTACACGCGATGATGTTTCTCATGTCTATGTTTGAAAGAAGAAGAAGAAGAATTAACCGCTTGTTAAAATATTGGTACGAAGAATATCGGCATGGAACCAAAAATAGTAATAAGAAAAGAATGCCGGTTGAAAAAAAGGCAGAAAAAAAAGAAAACAAACTAAAAAAAAAAGAAACAATAATGAAAATAAGAAATTAATAGAAAAAGAAACACTAAGAAATTAAACACTAAAACACTAACAAACTAATGCTTTACAAATTATTCGGAGCCCTTTCGGCCAACTCAGTAGCCAGCCTTATATTTTTATTCAAGCCCAATTTGATATTAAGATTCTGTCTGTTTGCAAAAAAATAACTTGCCTCAAAAATATTCTTCATTTTTTTTAGATGTTGATGCTCAAGAAAATCATCAATAGAAAATATTTTGCTCGTCAAAAGAAAATCAAGTTATTTTTAAGGAAAATGACTTTCTATTTTCAAGAGAGGAAAATATTTTTTAAAATTTTGACAAATTTATTTTTAACTTTATATATACACTTTTATTAATTTATTAATCACCGGTGGCCACCGGTATTAGTAACCGGTCGCCACCCACCACCATCACTAGCCACTGATTACCATCGACTAGAATCACGGGTCACCAGTGATTATCACAATTTATTATTTTTATGTATTTTTCTCATATTTAACATAGATTTTTCTTTAGAAAAACATAGATTTTTTAAAATACAAACTTTCTATGATTATAAGTTCTTTTATGGTCTTATAAATCAAATATATAAATATTTTTAATTAATTTTTAATATTATAACTAAATAACGGAAAAAATTTATTTAAAAATATATAAGAAAAATATATTTTTTAAAGATAAGTTATTTTCTGAAAATAAATAGAGCCTAAATGAAATATGAAGTACTGCAATATTACTCCATATACAGTTTTCCTTCACGAGGTGTTTAGTTACTAGAATTCAACATTTCTATGAAAAATTATTTTTTATTTTCAAGCAAATAATTATAGAAATATTGAATAAGTCATATTTGAATAGCAACAATTTAAAAAAAATAATAAAATAATTGTATTTGGTTAAACTATAAGAAAATACAAACAAGATATTGTAGATTACATTAATAATTTTAGCCTAAATATGTTTTTATTTACTTGATCTACAATATTACATGAAAGGTAAATTAGTATTTGAATATTGGTTGTAATTCTCCTTCAAGTACTCGGAAGGCATATTTAAATATCCTAGGATTTTTCTTAACAAAAAATTATATAGTTCTGATTATTGTAAAAAATAGTAGGTCAATGAATTATATAATAAAGAATGACTTTTGGCTTATAAAATTGGTGAAAACACAAACACTTGTGATCAAGAGTAGGGCTGTGCAAACAGTCGGTTCGGTTCAAACCGAATTGAATCGAGGTCATAAAATACAACTCGAACTGTACCGAAATTTATATGTGAATTGAATTAACCAAATCGAACCAGTCGATTCAATTTATTTTTATCGATTTTATCATTTCAGTTTAGTTTTAAACCGAATCAATGAATTTATGTGTAAATGACTCTAACCGAGCAATAAATTTAGTTCAAACTGAACAAACCGCCTAATCGAATTTCTCTTAGGCACCTAACTGAACCGAATCAAAATGGATTGGTTCAATTTTCAATTTAATTCGATCAGTAATTTCGCTCACCCCCTAATCAAGAGAATTCAAACATAAAACCTCTTATTCCCTACATTTATATAAGCACTAACTGAACCAAAAACAAACCGATTTTCTGTCTTTTTTTAGCAATGCTATGCATATACCCTAGCATAAGGCAACGTTTAATTTTATAATGTAAAACATGACATGGAAGTCATGCTGTTACTTTACATCTTAATTAAGGGCATGTTTGGTTTAATTATTAATGATAACAGGTAACACACACACATATATATATATATATATTTTAATACTTGCACGAGGTATCCAGACCGGTGTCCGTTTTAACAGTCCACACACCTGATTAATCCTTGCTCGCCTTTGAAGGCAAAGGGGCTGGCCCGGAGAGAGTTTGTGTTACGAAAGATTGAACCCATGATCTAAGCCATAGTGATCATCCTTGTAAGTGCTCTTAGTTACTGAGATACCCCATTCGGGTTAACAGGTACAATAGTTACTAATAGTTGATAATTGATAACTAATATATATCGATTGTTCCCTAAAATTTTATTTGTTATATAAAATGATCACTAAGGGTACAATTTTATATATCGTCTAAAGTGATTATATTATTTTTTATTTTAATGTGTGATATAAATACATAATATTAATTATTTTTTTGCAATTATATTTATTAGTTATTTATTACTGTTAAATAATTATAAAAAATATAATATAAAAATATTAATTTGAAAAGAACAATTTTATTAGTAATTATTTTTATAAGATTACTATAGTCTAAATAAAATGTAAATACAAATCAACTTCTATGAGCCGATAAACTCAACAATTGATTGAGACCTCTAAATCAAACACCCTTTTAATTGTGGAAATTTCACATTATTTAATTTCAAACATGTATATAATCCTTTTAAAAGTATAATAATAATAATAAATGGTAATGTGACAGGTAGAATAAAATTTTCTTTTGCAATCATACATTTGATGAAAAATATAAAATGAGGCTAAACATCAAAGTCTAGGCAAGAATTTTAAATCGTAACTAAATTATAATAATTAGAAGTGATAAAGTAAAACTAAATTATTAGAAGTAATGAGTGAAGAGAGTAGACAAGAATATATTTGGATATATTATTATGTTTTCAAGAATATCCATGGATATATTTATAAAGAAATGAGATATTCGTTCTTCGAGTCCGAATAGAATGTAAGATTTTTAATAACCGATCGAGTGAGTATCTTAGATCATTAATACATGATTTGATTTCTTTCATCAAGCGTTATATGTCTTATCAAGAATATATAACTCTTGGTATAAATGTTATAATATCTTTACAAATATATCCTTAGTACATTTATTAGTGTATCAAGAAGAGCAAGTATATGTAATTACCTGGTTAAGTTCCCTCTTGAAGCTGAAGTTGGAAGCCATATATATAAATGTTTATATTGTTAGTGTTTCACTCTGACCAGAGAAAGATGTGCAGTAATGCTAACATTCTTACGTATTTATAGAGTTGCCAAAGTAGGTAAATGTGAAACTGTATTGGTTTCTAACAAAACTATGTGAATAAAAAATTCATAAAATAATTCAGACATAACAATTAAGTAATGGGTTACCGTGACAGTACCTCTGATACCAATAATTCATAGTATTATAATCAAAAAAATTTTAAGAAGTTGTTTTTTTTTTTTTTATAAACCACCGTATTCAGACACTCTTTTCAGGAATCCATTAAATTCGGTTTGGGACTTAGTCACAGTTAAAACTCTTCGTCCCTTTCTGCAAGTGTATTTTGGGGATCAAACTCGGTAATTTTTCCCATATGCCTAGTCTGTATTGCCAACTGAACTACAATACGTAGATTTAAGAAGTTTATTAGTATTTTATAGCTTTTATTTTGTCCATAAAAAGAAAGGTTTTGCTTAAAGAGGTGATGCATGATAATTGACAGGGATGAGACAAAATATTAAAACTAAGAATATATTTTTAAGCGTCATTTCATTGCATAATTGATTACATTAAACCAGGCCTAGTCTTAGATTATAATATCGATTTTTTAAATTTATCATATTTTATTTTTTTTAATATGGCAATTCCGTAACAAAACCTAATTTAATTAATATTTAGTAAATATAAAATGGTATGATCAAGTTAAGCTTGAGTTTTCATTGATTAGAAAATTGAAGGTTGACATTGGAGTTCATATTTTAAAATTGTCATTAAAAATTTAAATAAATTTAAACGTGCTCAACTTGAAACTAATGTCATTATTTAATTCAAATAGTTTAACGGTCTCTTTTGTTATTTCATGGTTTGTTTCTATTACCTAATCTTGACAACAACAGCAGCAATAATAATAATAATAATAATAATAATAATAATAAAAACTTAGTTTAGTTTTAAAATACTAGAAGCTGCTTCTTGAGCTCCGGCAATTGCTCAAATGTATAAATTAATTCATTTACTTTATATAAAAAATTTCGTGGTGCTCTAAACGTTGCAAAAAATTTATTATATATATCCTTAAAGTCATGAGTTTTGGTAACACCGTATATTTTTCTATATTGACAAAAATATTTTTTTATATATTTTTAGATTTTACTAATTTTTTTCATTACATGTGTTGCGTGTTGTCATTATTTATTATTTATTCGTTTATACCCCTTATTTTATTCTTATGTAATATTAAATATGATTATAAGTTTTCTCTTGTATTATGTAATTTTTGTTAAAAAATGATTTAATGTGTAATATTTTAAATTAAAATCCATCAATATTAAAATAATAAAAAATTATTATTAAAATCCATAATATTCCCAAAGGTTCAATTTTCTGTATTTTTTCTTAATTTATCAATGTTACTGATTGCAATGTATCAAATCACATAGCAATGGATACATTTATTCCAACAATTCTTTGATCCATATAAATTTTCTATTTCTAATTTCTACAGTAAAGAAAATACTGAAAAAACTCTATGATATATAAATGGAAAAAGAAAAATCCCACAATCAAACTCTTATTTTTTGTTTCTCTACTTAAGCGATAGCCATATAGGACAAAATTATCGGAGACCTTGTTATTTCAGCTAGGTTTGAGTCCGACATAAATAATATTGTACTACTAGCAATTTATTTATTTTTAAGCCACTCTATTTACTATCTATTATTTGATTGACCATTCCTTTGTATTGGATTGGATGATTGGTCAAATGTTTTGGCAATTTCTCTTTGGGAGGATGAATTAAGAAACAAAGAACTATTTCTTTCAAAAAAAAAAAAAAAAAGAAACAAAGAACTACTTATATATTGTAATTTACCGTTTCATTCATTTCACGCAACAAAAAAAAATGTCATAATAAATAAAAACGTAATTATATATATATATATATATATATATATATATATATATATATATATATATATATATATATATATATATATATATATATATATATATAATTTTAATATTCATTAGTATTGAATTATAATTTTAAAAATGTATAAATTAAATAAAAAATTTCTGAATAATTCAAAATAAATAAACAATTTACTTATGAATTACTTAAATTTAAAAGTTATAATTATTTATTTATATATTATTTTAGAAAATAATAAAAATTTAAAATTCAAAAACTTGAAAGTCATAATTTTATATATATATATATATATATATATATAAATTAAAATTTTTTGATTGGACATAACTAATTAATGATATTTTAGCATATTTTCAATTTCACTAGGGGTGTTCTAGTAATTCATTTTCACTTTTATATACAGTATCAATATGCAAAATATTGATTTGATAGATGATTATCACTTACCATAAGTTTTAAAATAATATTTTTTACGTTTTTCAACTATTCAATAAGTTGTAATTAATTTAAATTTAAAAGTTTGAGTCGTTTATTAAAAAATTTTACAAGTTAAAATATTTGATATAAGTAATTTTATAATGAAAATTTTCAATATATCAGTGTAAAAGTTGAGACTGTAATAAGACTTTTTTTTTTCACGGGTCAATTGATGATTTGGCCTCCTTGACTTGTCTAATAAATGAAAAATTATTATCAGCTGTATAAATCCTTATTAACTGCTAATTTGAAAAACTTTATTTTGAAAACTTGATATTATAACATGATAGATAAGATTTTTAAATTAATGATTTCTTCTTTTTAACTCATTGGACGTCCAATGAACCAAAAAAAATGCCGGGCTACACACAGAGGGTAACCCCTTTGGCTCATCAAATTGAGGGTTGAAGTAATTCGAACTCGAAACTTCTCACTCCTCGCATAAACGAGAAGATTAAATCAATGATTTCTTAATCATTCAGTTTAATAAATATTAACATTTTATAAAATTGCATGTGCTATGGTTTGTACACGTGATATTAAATAATCAATATAATTAAAAATTGAAACGAAATAGCATTGTTAAATTAATTAATCAAAATTTAATTTTCTGACCAATTCTTTGAGATTGATAAATTGCTGTTTATTTTTAGTTACATATATAAGTTATAACATTATCTAAAATTAACAATTGTTAGTTGTCAAATCCTTACCAACTGTATGTTAACTTGAAAAATTTTATCTAAAAACTTTTGTCCATAAAATATTTTATTTTATTTTTTATTTTGATTCAAGTATCTTTATTAAATTAAAATTTTTAATAACAAAATTACTGTTTTTTAAATTATATTTATATGATTATAAGTTATATGGACATAATAAAAAAATTGTCACTTATTTTAATTGATTCTAGGAAAATTATATTATCTGTAGTTAGAAATTAAAATAAAATTATTTAAACATAATAAAAAAATGTTCATATATTTTAATTAATTTTGTTTTTGGTTCAGTTTCTATTTTAATAGAAATAACTGAAATTTTTACGGTTCAATTTTTATTATATAAAACTAAATTCCTAATAATCAAACTCATTTAATTTAAAATTAAATTAAAACTAAAAAATTGAAAACTGATTTGATCTAATTAGTTTCTGTAAACAACTCGATTGAGTTTAATTTTCTTTATAAAAATTTAATTTATTTAGTTTGTATACTGATTCAATTTGATTACGATGATCCATAATTTCAATAGCAACCTAATAAAATTTTATCAAATGTAAATTAAATATGAGCTGCTGGGATTATTGCTAAGTCAAGTCAAGCATGACGTGGATTATATATATATAAAATAAAAATAAAAAATGCTTAGTTTGTGCCTATAAAAGGAGAGTTCCATTTGAGGTTGTAATTATAAAAAAGTTCATCTCTATCTAAAAGGTCATGGCAACCAATTTCCTTCTCCCAATTAACGCTAGAAGGTACGCAAATTAAATGGAGTAGTTTGAATTTGAATCTCTCAGCTTTCTACTCGATTCAAAAATATTAACAGATTTTTTGAATTTATTATATTTATTTTAAAAAATTTTTATATTTTCTTTTTATCTCATTTATTTAATTTTACTAAATTATTATTATGATTATTATAAATAAGTTTCATATCATTAAAGATACAAATAAAAAATAATTATGTTTTAGCCAATCAAGAATGGTCTAGTTGGTATTCTCATGCCTTGTAGAAGATGTGAATGTTATTTAAAGGTGATGACTACTCCTGTTGTGTAGCTTACGATTGAGCCCTCCTTTATATATATAATTGTATTGGGCTCTCATGTTTATAAATGATTAAATTAATATTAATTTGTCTCCTAATGTTTGATATATGTTAGAAAATCCCCCGTCTCTTAGGTTTGAAAAATTAAATTATGTAGTTTTTTTTATCTGCAATAGTGTGGCTTTTACAGTTATTCACAAAAAAAAAGTGGTTTTTACAGTTAATTATAAGGGAAAAAAAATTAAAAAATGCGTAAATATATTTACAGAATATTAAATTCTCTTGAACTCACCATTCGGAAGCCTTATATGTCAAAAAATCCAAACTCTCTCAAATAATAAAACAAAAGGTAGAAGGAAATCCAATGAATAATTATGGTGGTTTGGAAAATTTTGAAATTCTGTGAGTTTGAAAAAATTAAGAATTTTGTTAATATATGATGATTTTTTTATTTTTCCTATAATTAACAGTTAATATTACATTAACTCATGGAAGGATTAAATAATTTACTTTTTTAAATTTGTGAAAATAAAGCATGTAAATTTAAAATTAAAGTTGCAACCGGTGTATTAGGTGAAACGTCAAATGCAAATAATAATAAACTCTTTACAAATACAATCAATTTTTGTTCAGTGAGAACCTTTTTTTTTTCTTAATTTTCAAAACAAAGTTGCTTTGAAATATTACTCTTATTATATTTAAATTTCTTAGTTGAGTATTTCTTTGGTTAGAAAGTAGGTATAGTAAGAAAAAAAAAAAAAAAGAGTATATGCTCATACATTACTATTTCTATTCTTTTGCTTATATCAAATGCTTGCAAATTGAGTATTAGTTAATTAATTACTATTAAGTATTAACATATCAATGTATCTATTTCTTGAAAACATGAAAATTCTAGACTTGAAGGTAAGGTTGCGTTGATAACTGGAGGCGCTACTAGCATCGGTGCATCCATTGCTAGAACTTTTTGCAAACATGGAGCTAAAGTAATAATCGTCGACATTCAAGATGATCTTGGTCAATCACTGTCCAAAGAACTCGGTACCGATAAGGCAGTTTTTGTACATTGTGATGTGACAATAGAATCTGACATTGAAAACGCAGTTGATACTGCGATTTCTATTTTCGGAAAACTTGATATAATAGTAAACAACGCTGCGATTGGAGATCCTCGTAAACCAAGCATAGTTGACAATGACGTAGTAGATTTTAAGCGAGTTGTTAAGGTGAACCTAATTGGAGTTTTCTTAGGAACCAAACACGCAGCCCGAGTGATGATTCCTGCTCGACAAGGGAGTATAATCACACTAGGCAGCGTTTGCTCAAGTGTAGGTGGTGTTGCTTCTCATGCATACACTAGTACAAAGCATGGAATTGTAGGTCTAGCAAAAAATGCAGCAGCGGAGCTTGGCCAGTTTGGAATTAGAGTGAATTGCTTATCCTCTTATTTTATTGAAACGCCGTTGACTATGAATTTTTTCAAAATGAAAGAAGATGGAAAGTCTGGTGTTTATTCAAATCTTAAAGGAGTGAAGCTTAAAGAAGAAGATGTAGCAGAAGCTGCTATTTATTTAGGAAGTGATGAATCTAAGTATGTGAGTGGACATAATTTAGCATTAGATGGTGGTTTTACTACCATCAATCCTGCTTTTGGCTTGTTCTCTAGGTTATAAGATTGTGATTTTTTTTTTTTTTTTTTTTACATTGTGTAAAATTAATCTTGCTTTTAGCTTGTTAAAAAATGTTTAATAATGAAATGCATAGACTAACTATATACTAATCTTATTTCACATTTAAATTTTAAGATTTATGCAATTATTATTGAAAACATAAAGGTAATTGCATTGAATATCATTATTTAACTAGGCAAAGGCCTGCGCTTTGCGCGGCTTATTATGTTACAGCTTAATAAATATTATTTTATAGTTTACATAAATTTCAAGAATTAATCTTTTGCATTACCAAAATCATAATTTAATTTCATGCTTAACAGTTATCTAACTCTAACTGTTAAAATACCATTATATTAAAAAAGCAATAATTCGAATCACAATCATTAGAATTATAAAAATATTATATTTTGTTATTTCTTAAAAGAAAAAAAAAAAGAAAATTCATTTCAATTTCATTAATAATTCTATGACAGAAGAAATAAATATTGTGTATATGAATGTTTTTTTTCATCAGAATTAAGAGATAAAAATTTAATCTCAATCAATTAAAAATGATTTTAGTTTTTAAGTCTCTTATTTTTAGCTTCAACCAATAACATATATATAAAAACTGTAATACTGACTACTGAGGATGAATGTTCTGCCGTATTATCCCTCAATTGGATTATATTGTAAAGTTTATGGATAATTAAACTATATAGATTAAAATTAAATAGATATGCAGATATATAATGAAAAATTCAAAAATTTCAAACTATGTAATTATGTATTTATCTATTAAATAGGAGTATTAAGTCCAATCAAATCATAGTAAAATAAAGTAAAATTAAAAAATTCGAACATGGTATAGATCTATTTAGAGAGAAGACTTTAATATATATATATATATATATATATATATATATATCCAATCAAAATAAAAAACATAAAGAGAAAAAAGAAAAAACTCAAAAATTTTCAAAACAGTGAAAAATAGAATATTGAGAAAGGAGAGCGACACGTCAGCATTTTGAAATTTTTTTTATTTCAAAATTATATATATAGAGATTGAGGCTTTGTTTGGCCCATTCAATATCACCTTAGGTTAAAAGTTAAAGATCGAGTAATCGAAAAGTTTTAAGCTTAGAGTTGGAGTATTGATAATTAAAATGTTAAAGAATGGAAGATTACATGTTTAAAGAATTTTGAGTTAAGATAGAAATTTGTTAAGGTTGAACTCAAAATGCTGATTTGATTTAGAATGATTTTTTTGTTTCTTTTCTATATGAAGGAGACCAAGTTTTAAAAAGTCGTGATTCTTTTGTTCTTTCTTTATGTATATATTAGAATGAAATAATTATTTTAAGTAAATGATGATTTTGATATCAATCGATGAATTTCAAATTTTCAATCGGAATTAACTAGATTATAACCAAAATGAATCAAAACTAATAGCACTTGTTTTTTTACCAAAATATATAAAATATTCAAAATTTGATGAGAATAATTAAAAATATATTTTAATTAGATTTGTTTTTTTTGAAACAGTCCATAAAATAAATTTCAAAACTTTTATATTGATTGGATACGTTCACGAGTTATCTAGACTCATTCCACTAATTCCAGTTCATTTCTGGAGGCAAAGGGCTGGCTTGAGAGAGTTTGCGTCGCCGAAAGATCAAATTCATAATTTAAGCTACGATGATCAACCCTTAGTTTTTGCCAATGAGCTATCCAAAATATTACTATTTAATATCATATCCCAAATTAAAATTATATTTTAATTGCTCTGAATAATCTAACAATTGCATTAGCACACGTTACTAGCTAAAGCCAAAAAACAAGAATCAAATAAAACTCTAACTAATGAAAAACCAAATACAACTTCATAAACCAAGAAAAAAACAATCCAAGTGAACTTATTGTTTTGACTGAACCGAACCACAAATGGCACAAACCGTCTTTTACTTAGTAGGAAAAGAAAGAGCGAGACATCCAATTTTCATCATCTCTCCCTTGTCTCCAATCGCGCCATCCCTTCATCCCTTTTCTACTAATAACCAGTGGCTGATTTAGAAATATTTTATTCGGATTTAATATATAATTTTTTAAAAAAAAAGGGATAAAAAATATAAACAAATTAAATTTTATGGATTAATTTGGACAAATTACATATATTTATTAGAAAATTAAAAAAAAAAAAAAAAAAAAAAAAGAGTCAATTGAACCCCCTCTTTACTTGGTGGATCCGCCGCTATTCACAATCATACTTCCTGTGATGCCAAGGCTAGAGAAGAGAGGTTTTGGCTTGCTTCTAATTGTGTAATCTCACCCAGCCTTCATTATTTATTTTTGCTTTTCCTATTCGCGAAATTAGTTGAGGGAAAAGAAGAGCTAAACTGCTGCAATCTCACCTTCAAAGATTCTCGCAGTTGCTGGTGAACTCTATTGCAAGGGTGAGCCAATTCGAACTTTCTTCTACTGATTTTATAAATTTTCCCAACTTATTTAAAGATTAATTGTATGAATCACAAGTTTTGAAGAGTTAGGTTTATGAAAGAAGCCTTCCAAGTGTTTCTCATCTCCTTTTCGCTAATGATATTAACTTCTTTTTTTTCTGAGCCTCAAAGAGGGAGAGTTTGAAGGTACAAGCTGTTTACAAACCTATGAATCGATGTTGGACCAATATGTTAACTTCTAGAAATCAGGTATATTTTTCTCTTCCAGTGTCTATGAGTTTATATACCTCTATTTCCAATATTTTGAAAGTTTTTTTTTCCTTTGAATCATGGCCGATATCTGAGTTTACCATCTTTGATTGGAAAGAATAGAAGGGTAGTTTTTGGGTTACAATAGAGATTGTCTTTGGAGTAGGCTTCAAGGTTGGAACAGAAGATCTTTATCCAAAGCAGGAAAACAGATTCTTATTAAAGGTGTTGCATAAGTTTTGCCTTTATATTGTATGAGTGTATTCATGATTCCTATCACATCTTGTATGGAGTTCAAGCATATATTAAACCCATTTTGGTGGGGTTCAAAGTCAAATGATTACTATGGTAGTCATTGATTATGTTAAGAATCTCACGTCGACTAAATAGTAAATCTAAAGAAAAGGTTATAAAGTTTGGAAGCTGGTTAACTAATTATTTAATTAGTACTAATTTTTTAGCATTGGTTGGCCCCAATCTAAATAAGTTCTCATCTCATTTTCAATTTTTTACTAATTACTAATGTCTTGAGGGGAGTTATTTTCAATTTTTTATTAATTACTAGCGTCTTGAGAGGAGCGTTAAGAATCCTACATCGACTAAATAGCAAATCCAAAAGAGCTTATAGAAGTGGCAAACTAGCTATCAAATTGGTTAGTACTAATTTTTTAGGATTTTTGGCTTAAGTCCAAGTAAGCCTACATCATGCATTTTCATATTATAGGTTCTAACCTCTTAGATACATCACGCATTTTCATGTTATGGATTCTAATCTAACCTCTTATTCAATACACCTCTACCCTTTTAATTTTTTACAGCATGCATTTTCATGTTATGGGTTCTGACCTCTTGTCTAATGCATCTTTACCCTTTTAATTTTTTAGACAGAAAGTGTGTAATGCTTTTAATAATCTTTCTATTGGTAAATCTGAACGAGACTGTATAATTATAAGATTGTGCAGCTTTGTTTTCTTCACGTAACAATGTTAAGGTTGTTTGGGTAAAATTAAGAAGACTAGTCAATTTTGCTGCTCATGCATTAGCAAGGGTTGCAAATTCTTATGCCAGTCTTCAATATAGGATATAAATTTATTTCTAGCATGGACTAGTCTTATACTTAGATTACTTTTGAGAAAAGATTTAAGATGAGACTATTACATTTATATTGGTTTTTCAAGATAGAAATTCAAGACGCATTTGAGGATTGATTGAAATTTCCATAATCTCCAAATAATTATCATAGAAGTGCCAATACAAACATATCCATTGAAGAACCTACTGTTTCTGTCAAACCAAATGCCTCAATGTAATTAATAATATACCATACATTAAGCTCTGCAATAATAGTTATAGAATAGTTATTTAATTTTTAATATTTGATGGTCTGTAGCATTCAAACTTCAAAGTCTAGGCTGCAATATTTTTTCCATAGTATCAGATCTTGATGGAAGTTTTAGATATTCCCAATCATCCTCATCAATTGCACTGAAACAGCGATCTATCATATCCTTGCTCACTAGCTCTAGTTTTGAAGGTTCCCACTTCAATTACATAGAGATAAAAACAAGAGGAAAAAAAAAAAAGTTTTTAGTAAAAAATTGTGTGTATATATTAAATCAATTTTTAACGTATATATGTTTTTGACATTAAATATATCTTCAACGGTAAATAAATTATTAAAAGTTATTTGAATTACCTTTGGTTTTTTATCTTTATCAAAAAACATAGCCCTTGAACCCTGTAGAGATATCTAATAATCAGAAATAACTAAAAGAATTCAATATATATAAAGCTATAAATAAGTTAATTGCTTGTGAGATGCTCAAAACTCTTTTGATAAGCTTAATAAATTGAATTCAAACCTAGTTATTGAACTTCATATGTACTCTGAACTATTAATTATATATAGATAATGAACTCTAAATAATATGTTACCTCAAAGTAATCTCTACCAGCAGTTGCTCGAACAATGTTGCAACAAATTGTATATTCACGAATAAAACATTGTTTTAGATTTTGTTGTCGTCCTTCTCTGATCTGAAAATATAGATAAAAAATTAGAAAATTACAATATTCAAATGATACAATTAAATATATTTAAGATAAAGAGATTACCGATCTTAGAGTAATTTTAAGGCTCGTTGGACTAGCTGATTTCATAGAATTAATTGCCTTTATAATCCAATTTTCTGCTTTATTTTTCAATTTGACCTCGTTTTCCTGCAATAAGTGAAGATATTAGGATCAAATAAGAAATAGTCTGTATAGTAGCAAATCAATTTCTAGCAATAGATTATTTATATAAATTTCATAATCTTGAAATGATAGTTATTTAATTAAATAACACAATATATATTAAATTAAATATTGGGTTATACAATAAATATTTATTTTTTATACTTACAAGTGCTAATAAGATCTCTTCAACTGTATCTTTTGAGAAACATTTGTCAATAATCTCCAATCTAATTAACAAGGAAAAAGGCAAAGATGAATTAGAATTCATAAAATCAAGATGATAAAGGAATACTGTTAGCACTAAAATTATTTCACCCGTTTAATTTTAGTTTTCGCCTTTCAACTATTGAGAACCAATGAACTAAAAATCACCCATTCAATCAAAATTACGCCATAATCAAGACTGAAAATTGATAACAAAACTAGGCCATTATCAAAACTAAATTTGCGGATTCACTAAAACCGCCACGTCTAACTATATTTCTGAAATGAATCACCTGTTATAAGGGCTATCTTCTTTTATTTTTGGATTTTGTGCAAACTTCTCAATAACTTTATAAATCTTTGTCATCTCCAAAGATGTTTGTATCTCGAGTGCATTTTCCAAATTAAGCAAATCCTATAAAAAAATAAATTATTTCATAAGTAAAAGATAAAGTAGACATGGATTTAATAATTTATTTTAATACTTAATAGATAAGTACCAAACTCATAATATAAATATCATAAGTTATAGTTGAGATTCTCCTTCCATTCAAAAATTTTTAGTGCATGAAACAACATATTTGTTCATAGTCAGAACTAATTACTTTAGAGGAAACAAAATGTGTTGCCAAGCCACAAGCAAACATTTCTGCTCCATCAACTCTTGCTCCGGTGAGCCCTAAATATTCCCCTGTGCCAAATAGAGCAATATTAGATTGCCAAAAATAGTATTTGAAAAAAAAAAAAAAAAAACATAATTATAAGCATACACCATAGTTATTCATATTGTATTCCCAAAAAAAAAAAAAAAACCCTGGGATTCAAAGTCCTAGGTTCATTTCCTCCATCTATAACTATTTATTTATAAAATATATATTCATGTCCCTTTTGAGTTGGGCTGCCCTTAATAAGTTTTATATTGCTATTAAAAAGTTTGGATATTGTTATAACTACTACCATAATACAACTTGTATAATACATTGTATCTGATAGTAAAATTGAAGAAAATTGACTGGTTCAGTTCGAGTTGGTACAATTCAAATATCAATTTCGGTTTAATTCGGTGTTGTTCAACAAAATTCAGTTTTATATATTTTTTTTAATCTTGATTTGAATCGGTCAAACCGAAATCACTGTTTGCTCACTCTTACTTGAGACCATCATAATTTACCAAAGGTTTAATCACTGATCCTTGATATCCTATTGCACCTCAGATTTCTAACACAATTAACAAAGAAAAAAAAAAAAGAATTAATAGAAAGACAGGAATTTACCAAAATACCCAGGAAGCCTAGAAAGAAAATGTGATGCCCCTAGATCAGGGAAAAGTCCTATGTGAACTTCTGGCATTGCAAATACCTATAAATTTAAATGAAAATAAAAATAAGATATGCATACCTACAAAAATAAAGTATATGCAAGTGCAATTTCTGTCATTTTTAATTTGTTTGCTTAACTTTGAAATGAGTTAAAAAAAAAAAAAAAAAAGAAACTTACAGCATTCTCAGTGACAATCCTAAACCTTCCATGCATAGTCAATCCAGCACCACCTCCCATTACAATACCATCTATCAGTGGAATCTTTATTATGCAACCCAAAATAAAAAATTAAAAATCGCAGATGGATGAAAAAAAAAAATTTTAAAGATTAATTAATTTAAAACATAATGTTGTAAATTATTTGCTGACCAAAGGTTTTTTATAAGTAGCAAGTAAGTAATCCAAGTTAAACTGTTTCTCATAAAATCTTGCTCCATAACTCCAGTGTCCTGAAAGAACAGAAATATATTAAAATTCCTAATAAAATATTAATGTTGTAAAATCCTAATATTAACTACTAAAGAGATTCATAAATCTTCACCAGCGATAATTGCAGTAAGAGATGAAACGACATCACCGCCAGCACAAAATGCCTTTCCATTTCCCTGTTGAAAAGAAAATAAAAAATTATAGAATCAATTAATGGATTTGCAAAATAATAAAGAGTTTTAGTCAGTAATAGTGTATGTGTGTGTATTTTTACCTTCAAAATTACAAATTTGATAGTAGGATCGGTCTCAAAAGCTCTGAACTTTGTTAACATTTGAGAAATCTGAAAAGAAATAAAAGATATTAATTAGTTAATGTTTATAATAAGTATATAGCTAATATTCATTTTTATTTTCATTTAATAGTTGTAAAATGATTATTGAAAAGATGAAAATTAGCTATATTACATACCATTTCATAACTGAGAATATTTAATTTTCTGGGTCTATTCAATATCACCTTTTTAAAATGTGAATCTCCTTCGAATAATACCTGATTTGAACAAAGATGTAAGATATTAATAATTATATTTGAGGGAAAAAGAACAAAATTAGTGTTTTTACTAAAAAAAAACAAAGAAAATTGGTCTTAGCCTCTTATATAAGCTATTAGATATAGCTCTTTGACTTACCTAAATTCGATCTATATGCTTATTCATATTATGAATGAAACCAAAAATTTTACCAGAAAAAAAAAGATAAAATGAAAAAAAAAAAGCATAAAATATGAAATCCTAAAATACTATACTTTATAAAAGTTTCCAAATAAGTGTTGGTTACAAAGAATTCAACAGTTCTATAAAAATTCGCTTAAGAAAATAGATTTTTTAAAAAATAATTATAGAAATACTAAATTATCATATTTAGAAATAATAAAAAATTTCTTGATCTCCTTTCAGAAGTGTTTAGGTGCTGGAATTCAACATTTCTATGAATAATTATTATTTTAAGAAAGTACATTTTCAAGAAAATAATATTATAGAAATATTGAATTATCATGTTTAAATATTGACTTCCCATTTTTAAGGAAAATGATTTTTTATTTTTAAGAAAGCAAAATATTTTTCGGACATTGACAAATTTAATATAACTTTATAAATTTAAAAGTCACATTGAAATATTTTTTAAAAATAAATTATTTTTCAAAAACAAACGGAACCTAATATTACCTTGTTACATTTATAATTAGTCTATCAAGAAGAATAAGTATAAGTTAATTACCTGGTTAAGTTCCCTCTTGAAGCTGAAGTTGGAAGCCATGTTTATGGTAGTTTCTTACCGTGACTAAGAGAAAGATATTGTTGAGCAATGCTAAATTCTTTAAGTATTTATAGACTTGCCAAATTTTTCACTGTTTTAGATAAAATTTTAGAAAATAATAATAATAATTTAGATTTAAAAAAATGTAAAATCATATATTATAAATGATTTTTCAATTTTAAATAATATATATTTTGGTTGTCACTTGTCAGGTAAACCCACGCTGTGAGTAGTGGCTAGTTGATGAGTAAATGCTTAGTTTTTGTGGCTGTAAAATCTTCATTTCATGTTATCAGCAATGTGCTGGCAAGCAATTTCCCTCCCCCAGTTAAAGCTAGAATTCTGCATTGTGCCGGTTCATTGAACCCGTTCTACAGTTCAAAATTTCTAAAATATTAAATTTAAATCGGCTCTTGATAATCCATTTTGTTTTTAATCGGTTCTAATGCAATATCAATGAATCCACGGTTTCAATTAAAATTCAACCAATATGCCAATGACTTTTTCAATTAAAAAAATAGAAATTCATTCTAGGTTGCATATTTTTTTTTTCCGGAAAAAAATAATGTGAATTTGAAAATTGTTAGTAAATTTATTTTAAATAATTTTTAAAATGCTCATATTCATATAAAATAAAATTTACTAATTTTACAAATAAATACAAAATAATCAAATAAATGATTATTTAACTTTATCTAAATGTTATTAATTAATAAATTGTTAGAAAGATTTGAAAAATACTTCAAATAATATAGTTTTGGATTAAGTAAAAACATTTAGAAAGAAAAAAAACGTTAAATTCACATTTGTATCAAACAATATAATTTTAGATTAAGTACTTCAATTTTTTGCCACGTTTATTTTTTTAGACTTTTAACTTTTTAAGTCAAGTGTATTACAAAATAATAAATTTATTTAGACTTATAGAGATGCAGAGTATAGACTAAGTAATCATAAATTTTTTGAAATAAAAATAAAATTTTTAGTTTAAACTAGACAAGAACCACAGGTTAAACGCTGGTTCCAGGCAGTTCAGATTTTTTTTTTTTTTTAACATTGACATGAATTTTACCTGTCTATGAACCGCCAGTTTCAATTCAAAATGCAGAACTGTCAATATTGAATCGACAGTTCTGATCTAATTTCGATTCATCTATAGTATGATTTGATTTTGTTTTAGTTTCAATTCAAACCGAGCTCGTGACCAACCAGAACCTACCCAAGTTAAGAGATTTATCAAAATTTATTATTTTTAAAATGTTAATTTAATTCTTTTTTTGAATTAACTTTAAACATGATGATAGTTTTTTTGTTTAAAGAAAACATGATTGTACTCATTTAAAATAATAAAGATTTTTATGATAGAAAAATTATAATATTAGTAATTAAAAGTTATAATACAATTATTTAAACATGTATATAAAGTTATTGTGATTTCTAAATTTTATAATGAAATGAAAAAGGATACAATCTAGATTATGGAGATAAAAAAACTAGGAAAAATATTCAAATTGCCCCCTGAACTTGCATCCAATATTCAATTCCCCAATTTTTAAACTTTTTTTTCCAAAAAACTCATTAACTTACAAAAATTGGATGGGATCGATTTACCCATTTTTTAGCTTGGGTCGACGCACATGCAAATGACAAACAAAAAAGGCGTGTCGTAAAATTATTTTAAGCTAAAAAAAAATTTAAAAGGTTTACAGTGAAGGTGCTTTAAAAGAAAACTGAATTTAAAATGGAGATCTCATCGTCACAAACATCATGCAATGATTTCTTAGAGTTTGTTTGCTCAGGATGTAAAATAAGGAGGTGTGTAAAATAACAAGCAAAAGTTTATTGGGATTTGCAAAATACCTTGTTTGGGAAGGAGGTAAAATATGGAGTGAATGTAAAATATCTTTATTTTACGACCTCCAATTTACTTTTCAAAATGAGAGGAAAACAAAAATAATAAAGATGCAACTAAGTAAAATAAATTTATTTTACTCCCATCTTTTTATTGTCCCTCTAAACCAAACAAAGAGCCTAAAATAATAAGAAAAAATGAATAGTACTATTTTACACTCTCATTTTACATCCTCCATTCATCCATACAAAGCATTAGTGTTTGATTTGGGTATAGATGCGACCCCATTCATAAACCACCAATAAAGATAGATCAAAGGAGAAGAAGAAACTAAAAGCAAGCTATTGGATTTTGCATTCTCTTGTAATTTCTGCTAATCTATTGGATTTTGATCTAGTGATTATTTGTACTATTATGTTATTGAATTTTACTTTCTTTTCCTTCCAACAAAACAAATGAAGGAAAATAGTTTGAATGAAATGGAAGGAATATTAATTATTGATTTGATCCTTTCTATATTAAAAAATTTCTCTCTCTCCTTTGGAGAATCTTATTTTTGAGTGGAGTTTATATTTTTATTGGGTAACAGACAGTTTTTGCATGTTTCTAATTGGATTCTTGTGTTTGACGAAGCATGACTGGTTCTGGATTTTGGTTGCATCATCTTGTACTTCTCATTAACAAGGGAATAGAGAGCATGATCATGGGAAGGTAATTGTTGAATGGAGGACTAATAAATCTGCTCTGGGGCCTCACCAACTCTTTAAAAGGAGAAGATCTAATGAAAATTACATAATAATTATGGAGCCGACATGGGTAATGGAAGGCAGGTTTGCGAAGAGAAGATTTAGAATTTTAATTGGTTTGTTGAAATTTTAATTGGAATTTCTGACAATCATGTGAACTGAAACTGAAAAGCCTGAAAATATTTATGATGCAGAGCCCGCTCCATCATCGTCATGTCACTCATTCGTGCTTATTTTGTTGCTATAGAAGCAAAGTTTCATTTCATGTTGTCAATGTCATGGCCACCAATTTCCTTATCTTAAAGGTGTCGCCACTACCACCGATACCACCCAACTAGCTCCATTTTTTCCAACTAAACTCCAATTTTTGCACCAACCGAAGGACAATAAAAATAAAAATCCAATCTTTATCAAATATGCTTGTTTTGTCGCTTTTGGACCGAACGACATGTAAATAGAAAAAGGTTACATGTTAGCCAGTAATCATAACACATACTGGCCAAACTCTATCTGTGTTGGACGTCAACCACGAACTGAAGACAGTGGAGTTTGATTGGATTTGTAAAAAAAAAAAAAAAAGGGGGAAAAATAGAAAGCACTAAAATATGCTTTGATTCGTTAAAGAAAAGAGAGATATGGAATTCTCAAATGATAAAAGGTAAAGGGCATATATGGAATTCTGAACCTTAATCGCTACTGAACAAGGGAATCGGAACTAGAAATTTGATTGTCTTAAATTTAGATAGGAAATAACGTAACTAATCAAATTATATTATTTTTATTTTTTCGATTAATGAAATTAAAAATCATAAAAATATTTTTTTAATCTATAAATTCAGTAAGAGTGTTTTTATATTCAACCTCTTCATTCCTTACAAGATGTGAAAATATATTAAAATTATATCTGAATAAGATAAAATTATTTTTTATTTTTAGCTTTAAATTTTCAATGAAAATATTTTTTATTTTTAATTTTTTTTGAAAAATTTGCTAGTAACGCCATCTATGATGTCAATGTCAAGTATGTGTATGGATTATTCGAGAGAGTTATAGTTTATTTTACTCTTACTACTATATTATTCTTGAAACATATGGGTTAGATATCATTGCGCCAATTTTTTGGTAAAAAAAGATGGTATTATATATAAATATAACATTATACTAATTAATTAATTAATTAATTGGTAGCCATAGTCAACAAAAAGAAGGAGCCAGGAGGTGTGGCTCAATAATATTAAAAGGATTCCCTTAGAGGTAGCTCTCTGTATTTGTTTGTATAGTAACATAATTAATGATAATAATAATAATAATATTTTTTTTTTCTTGAATCTTGGTTTATGTTGTGTCTTGATCTTGCTATATAAAAATAATAAAAGAAATACCACATTAACATAAATAGTGGCCTTTGAAGTAGTTATATTGCAAAACTAGAATAGTGCAGATATGGTTTTGTGACATGCTAAACTTTGAAGTACTAGTTTCACCTGAAAGACTAAGCTGTTTTAAGTCGAGAAGCATGTGCACAAAAGGTAAAGACAGCTAAATTCAAAGGTGCAGAGTTGTCTCTGCTAATACCATATTAAAACACTCATGTTGGTATAATATCACTTTTGTTTTGGGTTTGCTTTATTTTAACAGCTTGTTTTTCAGAAAACAGGTGATGAAAAAAATGTGAAAAAAGGCCAATTATTAGGTATTGAGCACCCAAATATGACTTTGTAACTTGTCTATGTTCAAGTTTATTTTGATAACTCAGGTTTTCTATTGCTGTCGTTCTATTTTTACCTTCAGCAGTGACATCTTATTTCGCAAGTGTACGAATCGCTACAAGTAATATATGATGAGTAAGATATCGTTCCCACGAGAATTGTAATCCAAGTACCAAAATTATATTATCTCATTATTATTTAAACGATAATTGAGAGAATTGTTTTATAAATGTAAAATAAACAAGAGTCAAGTAAACAAAAATTGATTAAAAGAAATCAAGAAATTGAAACTACTAGGGATTTTGATTTCACTTAATTCTTTCCAATTTATTTCATTAGTTCATTAATCAATTTAATTATTCAAGTAGGGGAAACAACTCTGAATTCACTAACAAGCTCTTCCGATGTATTGCTAGCTATTTTAATTCCATTTAATTACCTATCTTCCAATAGTGCAATCAAATATGAATTAAATCATTAAGTTATGTAGTTGCTTATGAATTTACAATTTGAGGTTCATAAATCATTAAAACCCCCATGAGTCAAACCATATAGCTTCCGCATCAAGTTATTATTCTCATGTGTTTTATTAACCTTTTCATATCGAAGATCCTTCTTCCGATAGTGATAATTGAAATAAATCAATCTAGGGGAAAATTCTGCCTAGAAGCATTAAGTTCATTAATAAATCATAACTTGAATAAGGAAAAATAAATCTAATTGCATAAATTGGAAAAGAGATTAAGCTACATCAAACCCCTAGTATAAGAATTTAGTTACACATGGTACTTAAATAAAATTCAATAATACTTGATAAATATTCCATAATCAATAAGAATAATGAAAGAAATAAACAAGATTAAGAGTTTAGAAATAAGAACTAGTGATAAATTGCTTGGATGGCTTCCTTGAAACTTTGCACAACTCTTGAATACTTAACTTCTAAAGAAAATAAAACTATGTACAAGACTAAGAGAATGAGAGATATATGAGATGGAAGATGAGATGATCTTGGATATGAGATCTTCTTCCCTTTATATAGACTCCTTGGAAGGAAAATTCCACATAGTTTAGGGAATAAAGTCCAACTTTGTTAGGAATTAAAATCCTCAATCAAGCCTTAATTTTCTCTCAATCATGACTTTCCCATGTGCATAGCTTAAGGATTGATTTGCTTGTGAAGAAAGTATCCAAAGTGATCTCATGAAAATGGTGGGAATAAGTTGACAATCTTGACTTAATTTAGGCTCCTTATGTTTGGCACGGGCGTGCTAGGAAGCACGGGCTGGGCGTGCTTGAATACTTTGCTTCATTTTTGTCCTTTTCTTGTGCAAGAACCCTACAAAATTTCTCAAGATCAAGTGAGTTGCGTTTTAAGGAAGCTTTTAAATAAAAACATAATAAAATTAAATAAAAACTAAATAAAGTAATTAAAAGTACTAAAAACTCCTAATAAAACTATATTGAAAACACTATAAAAATAACACTATCAAGCAGTAAAAAAATGACTTTGAACTGGGAATGGACTTAACCTGAGATTAATTTGACGTGATGACTTGGGGAATACATTTTACTTTGATATTATTTTCAGTTGCAGCCACTTTCTCTTTCTCTGCCTGAAATTGCCTTACATTAGCAAGGATTTAAATTTCCAAAGTGTTAAGTGGGTGGATTCTACAAAGCTTAAAGTAAGTTTTTTATTTTATTGCCAATTTGTATTTCTTTAAAATTATTGAATGTATTCTATGAAAATATTATTTCCTACTATAAAGTTGTTTATTATTATTGTTATAAGTTGGTTTATGGTGATGCACCTGATACAAGGTAGTAAAAGAGCAAAACAAGATAGATGAAAGCAAAATTGAAATGAATATTCTGTTTTATTTAACAGCATATGACCTCAATCTGCTCGTAGAGTGTGCTGTTAACTTTCTTCCTTTCTTTGTCCTTGTTTAACTTTACTCCAAATTCCATTTGTGTAGCCACAAAATTGCATCCTTCTATCGAGAACCTATTCAAAATCACTCGAAGATACTTCTTTTGAGAAATTGAAATTCCAGCAGCAGATTGGACCACCTCAATACCAAGGAAATAATGCATCATGCCCAAATCAGTCATCTCAAAATCAATCATCATCGACTTCTTAAAATTATTAAACATGAGAATATCATTTCCGATGAATATGAGGTCATCAACATATAAATTGTTGTGGTTGTGTGCCCACTCAAGTGGGACCCACGAACTAAAGTTAAAAACGGAAGGAAGTAAAGTTGGCTGCAAAACGTGTTATGTGTGAAAGTAAGAAAGAAATAGGAGCAGCCAGTTCAACAGTGATGGCTTTGAATTGGTGTACATGGGCGGTGACTTGAATAAGTTGTACACGGCTCATTAAACGCGTTAACCTGCCTATAAATAGAGGCAGAGGCAGAACACACAATACACATAGAAGAAAGAAGAGAGAAAATGTAGCGAGAGAGTTTTCTAATTTTAGGATGGGTTTCCTAAACTTAGGGGAGAGAAAAATAGTGAGGAAATTATTATGGAGTGTTTTTGGGAAACACTTTGAGTGTCACTATTTTTGTATTACTCTCGTTGTGTACCTACTATTTTAATAGTGGAAGAATGATTCGGATTTTGTCCCGTGGACGTAGCCCTAAACAGTTGAGGGTGAACCACGTAAATATCTGTGTGTCACAAGTTTATTATTCCGCTGCATTAATTTTCTCTTAATCGGTTGAAAGGGCCCAACGAGTGGTATCAGAGCTGATGCCCAACAACTGGTATCAGAGCTGATTCCTAACATAAACAAGTAATAAGAATCTTCTCTGTTTCAATTTTGATAAAAAGTGTATACTCATATGGACACTTGTGGAAAAAGAAACGATCCTCAATTTTACTATACCAAGCACATGGGCTTGTTTTAATCCATACAAGGCCTTTTTTAATTTATAAACTTTGTGCTCACTTCCTTTCTTAATATAACCAGGTGGTTGATTGACAAATACCTGTTCCTTTATGTCACCATATAAGAAAGTTGATTTCACATCCAGCTGAAAGATAGGCCATGAATTTTGAGCTGCAATTGCAATCAGCAACCGAATTGTGTCATGGCGTGCTACTGGTGCAAACACATCAGTATAATCCACTCCAAACTCTTGCTTATAGCCTTTTGCTACTAATTGTGCCTTAAACTTGTCTACTTCACCATTCTCTTTGAGTTTTGTCTTATACACCCACTTTACTCCAATTATCTTCACACCATGTGGAAGCCCAGTGAGTTTCCAAGTCTGATTTCTTCAATTGTAGCGATCTCTTCATCCATGGCCTTGCGCCATTTAGACTCCTTGATAGCACTTTCAAAGGTAATAGGATCGCAATCTGAAAATAAAGCAAAGTCAGTGATAGAACATTCAGATTGATAAACACCGGTACCTCATAATCTGACATCCATGTTGGTCTGCGTCTAACATGATGAGAACGTGAACCTGCTGGTTCACCAGATTGTCCATCAATTGCTGTCATTGTTGGCAAACATTCAGAAGTAGCAGGAACTCCATGTTGAGAATCTTTAGGAGACTCATTTGGAAGCATTTGCTGGGATTGATTCTCATAAACTTCCTCCTCAAAATCTAATACAACTGAAACTTCTTTTGTAGTAGTTTTTTCACTCCAAGCCCAAGTTGCTTCTTCGTCAAATACAACGTCACGACTGCTTACAATTTTCATAGTGTTAGGATTATATAACTTATAAGCTTTTGATTGATCACTAACACCAAGAAAAATGCATTTGCTCTTTTATCATCCAGCTTCTTCCTTTTCTCATCGGGAATATGGGCATAGGCAACACACCCAAAAATTCTGAAATGGTCTACACAGGGTTTTCTTTCACTCCATACATCCTCTGGTGTCATATTTTGAACAGAAAATGTTGGGCTTCTATTCAAAATATAAATGCTCCATGCAATTGCTTCAGGCCAAAAGCTCTTTGGGACATCACTTCCGCTCGCAAACACCATTCTGTTGAGGCGTATAAGCTGCTGTTAGTTGCCTCTTGATTCCATTGTCTTCACAAAATTTTGTGAACTCATGAGAAGTGTACTCTCCTCTACGATCAGTATGAAGAGCAATTAAGGGATTGTCACTTTCCTTCTCAACAAGCGCTATGAAGCGCTTGAAGACATCAAATACTTTTGATTTTTCCTGCAAAAAATACACCCATGTCTTTCGACTAAAGTTGTCAATAAAGGTTATAAAGTATCTTTTACCACCATTGGAATCTGGTTTTATCAGTACATAAAGATCAATGAACCAATTCCAACACCTTTTCTGCTCTCAATGATTTGCCAAGCAGGAATGGACTGCGTGGTTGTTTGCTAACAACACAACTTTCACAAGTTTCAGTAGGAGTTGCAATTTAAGGAAGACCAATCACCATGCTATTTTGATGCCGCATTTTCAGTCCATTAAAATTCAAGTGACCATATCGAAAGTGCCACAACCATGCTTCATCTTTTAATTTTGCAAAAAAAACACGCATGCTGAATTTTATGGAGATGGAGAGGAAACAACCTATTTTTAGTCATCTTGACTTCAGCAATTAAATTATGTTTGTCATCTAGAACTTTGCTAATTCCGCTTTTATGGAGATCTCATAATCTTTTTCTTGTAACTGGCCAATGCTAAGAAGATTAGTCTTCAAATTTGGAACAAAAAGAACATCAACAATAGTGTGAGTAAAATCTCCATTGATTTCAATTGAAACCTATCCTTTCCCCATGACTGCAATTCTGGAGTTGCTCCCAAACTTAACATTATCTCTAAAAGATTCATCAAGAGCATAGAAAACTGACTTATCTCCACTCATGTGATTGCTGCACCCAGTGTCAAGAAACCTCAGGTTCTTATTTGTTTTTCCTTTTGTGTGACAAACCATGAGTAAAGAAATCTGTTCTTCCTCTTGTTGTATAAAATTTGATTCCTCTCCTTGCAACTTAGAAAAATCTGTTCGGCATTCAGATTTAAAATGACCGAACTTGTGGCATCGATAACATTCAATTTTGGATTTGTCAAAAAACTTGGAGCTACAGCCACCTGTTCCCTTTTTACGATCGTTGTTGCCTCGGCCTCTACCTCTACTTGTGGCCTCTGCCATTGTCAAGGTTAAACAAATTAATCAAACACTTTGAGCAACTACAAATAGATCTCTCTTTTCTCTTTAATTTTCTAATTTTAGTTTTAGTTCAGGGCTGCCGCTGTTTATCAGCAGTAGCCCTGACTCCTACTTTCTACTATTTCTTTTGCTTTACTTTCTTTCGCTTTTAATTTTCTTTTGCTTTAATAAACTCAGATTTGTTTTTTCTATAATATATCCTTTTTTTTTTTTTTTTGGATTTGTTATTGTTTATTATCTCCATAATTGGAGTTTATTTCATTCCTTTTTTATGATGGTAGTCCCTTCTTTGTGAGGGTCCATTACTAAATAAAATTATGATATTTAATTTTATTTGGTTGGAGACTTTAGATCTCGATTTGTAGGTATGGATCTTCGATCGATGGAGCCTGGTAGTGCGACTTGTTCCTCGATAAATGCTATTAGCGACAGAAACTTATTTGTATTCATCATATGTTACAAATTTTTGGAAAAGCAATCCAGTTATTGAAGATCCATAGAGGAGTTATTATTTTAACATCCAAATCAATTAACGGATTAGTTGTTGCTATGAAGATTTATATCTTTTGTTAAGATGAACTCCAAACGAAAATATCTGTATTTTTTCAATTTTAGTTTCATTATTCGAAAGGATATAAATTCATTTGTTTCGATAAAAGATAAATGAACTCTATTAGCTACTAATAGTAAAGTTCTTTATCTGGTCTATATGTTTATTTGAAATTCTTAATATTATTATTAATGAATTATATTTTCAAAAAAGTTTAAAAAAATTAAATTACTTATTTTTTAAAGTGGTATTTATAGTTAGTTATAAGGGAAAAATGCCTAGATAAATTTAAAAATGCTAAATTCATTGAATGACTAATAATTAATAGTAAAAGATTAGTCAAATTAATTAACAAGCTTTTCGTGCTTTTATGGCGTTTATGAATTTGGTGATACAAAGCTCAACTTGCTTAGCAATAATTGGAGATGTTATATACAATTCTAATCGATATATATGTAGAGCAATTATTTATTTTTCAAGAAATTGACATGTGGTATTTTTTAAATGAATGCTCTTCCCTTACTCTTGGTACATAAGATTCTTGATGATGACACGTAAGATTATAATGCCATACAAGGATATTAAATTTTGATAGTACCACATAGAATGTAATTATTAGTTATCGTGTTATATAAATATTGATATTAATTATCATTCAATTATCATAATTAATACATATTAGTAAATAATTATAATTATTGTAATATTGTAACATATCTTTTTCAATTAAAATTACATAATATTGGTATTAATTATCATTCAATTATCATATTAATAGGTATTAAATAATTAAAATTATTATAATATTATAACCTATTTTTTAGGATTACGAGGATGATTACTTCTCATAATCATCTTTATCCTACCTCTCCTAATATATATATCTCCAACTAAACCTAGAAAGGGGACGAAATCTCAAATTCGCTCGATCTTCAGTTTCTAATGGATAACAAATGATGCAGTGAACATGGAACATACCTTTTTGATGTTTTATAAAATACAAGCTACCTTATATATATATATATATATATATATGGCTACCTTATATATATATATATATGGTAGAAAAGTTTTGGGCTTGGAGGGGACGAGTTTCAATTCTCAAGCAATGGGACTATGTTTCCTCGCAGAGAGAATCATTGTTTGTACTGGCTATAAGGTAGCACAACCAAATGGAGGTCAATAAATTCAGACTTAAGCCGTCTACGATAAATTCAAACTCAATCAGTGCATAATAAATTCGAACTCAATCAGTCCTCAATAAATTCAAACTCAAGCAGTACATAATAAATTCAGACTCAATGAGTCCTTAATAAAAATAGACTTAAGCAGTCTTCAATGAATTCAAACTTAAACAGTCCTCAATAAATTCGACCTTAAAGCAATTCACATCGAGCTGAAGCAGCTTAACATTTAAACAGATTCAGTCCACCTATTCAGATTTAAAGCTGTCCGTTCATTCTAGTTTAAGTAACTCAACCACACAATACTCTACCAGCTATAACATTTGTTGGATATAAATGACCAACATCTTTTGCTGGACTCCTAATAATATTAATAATTGAACATTAATATTATTGATATATAAAAGAGTAGTATATATATATATATATCAAAGGATATTATATTCCTAAATAAAATATAACTAACAGATAATTTAAGATTCTTTCTATCCTTATTCTACTATGATTACTCATCTCCTAATACATATATCTCCAACTAAACCTAGAAAGGGAACAAATTCTCAAATTCTCTCGATCTTCAATTTTTGATGTCTAACACCTATCTAATTAATGTTTTGGACCATACGCTGATGTTTTTATTTTTTGGCTTTTTTGATTGGTTTCATTTAGATTGGAATCAAATTCTTAAAATAATCAAATTTTGTAACTATTTATCAATTCAAACATAGCCATAACACACGATCCTTATTGGCTTATTCCATATATATGTATGGTTGTGCATGCTAATTGATCATTTAGAAGTGGTGAATTCAGGTCGAACCTTAGAGACTGAAATCTTAATTTTTGTGTTTAAAAAGAAGGGGGGGGGTTTGTTTATGAAAAAAAATCAACTTAACAGTTCAAAAAGAAAATTAATTAATTAAACTAAAGTAGTAATGCAAATTGATGAAAAACCAATTCAAGGTGATTTCTAATCCAATGCACAATTGATCACAGACAACTTATGATTTAATTACTCTTTGAATACTTAACTGAAATTTACCAAAAAGCATGATAAATTCCCAAAACTCCCCTATTTCGTTAACTTAAGCCCAGCACCCTCATTAACTCTAATTATTAAACGATCGGGTATTAAGCAATCCCTTTCAATTTAATAAAAGCATTAAGAATCAGAAAGTAGTTAAACTTGAACAACAATTTATAAAGCATAAACCATTTAATTCAACCCTATTGTCTCTATAGATTATTACTGAAAACCTGAAATATAATCAGTAATATCTAATTGCTACTAACATTCAAACTTTCATAACAATTACGGATTATGAAATCTGAAATAGCACTTAATCCTACCAAACAATTCACTAATAGGCCTTTTTAGCAAAGAATTCAATAGAATCAACTCAATAAGAACAAGAAACAACAAATATTCAAGAAGAAACTACTCATTTAAAACCCAAGTCTCACAAAAGTGCAAGGATGATAAATCCCTTGAATTGATGTAAAGCAATTAGCCACTCATAATCATGGCTTCCAATCACCAAAACAAAGAATAAAGAACAAAAACCTAGATTAATAGATGAACTAAGAGAAGAAAAATGTGCCTCCTAGCTGCTGTAGAATCACTCCTTATATAACACCTCCAAAAGGAAAAAGAATCCCTAATCAATTGGGAAATTCAAAAGCAGTAAACAGAAAATATTTGCTGTTCTGATTTCTCCCCTGTTTTTCAGCATCTTCCTCTTCGATTTTGATTCTGACTTCTTCAACAAACTTGCAGATCTCCTTCTCATCTTTCTAACGAACTAAGGCTCGCCCAAAACGGACACTCACAGCAGAAGATACGACCTAAAAACCAGATCAAGTTGAAGCAGATATTTCTGCTCAAAACGTTAATCTTCTATGACGTTTTTGAAGACCAAAACGACTTCATTTCATTTAATTGTCTTCTCAACAACTGTAGCGCTGTCTTCTAAGAATTCAATGGGCCTGGGCTGAGTTAGTTTGGACACTTGGAACTCCATATATGAAGTCCACAACAGAACAAGTTGTGCTCAGTTATACAGCACATAGCTTCAAAATTCAGAGCTGAATTTGATCAATATTGAGACTGAATTAGCTTCTGATTCCTTTTGACAATTGTAGAACTTTATTTCATCTTTCTAGCGCATCAAACGGAATCCAATTTGAAGGTCTACAACTCCAGATATCCCTGAAAAACCAAACAAGGGTCAAGATAAAAAAATGCTGGAATTTTACCAATTTAATCATATTACTCCAAATGCAACTAAAATAATGTCTAATTGGTAAAAATTGTCTAACAAAGTGAATTAAGCACATAAATAACCCAAAAATGCATATGAATATAGACAATAAAAGCACTTGATAATGCACTTATCAAACTTCCCCACACTTAATCCATGCTTGTCCTCAAGCATGACTTAAAACTCAACAAAACATAGCTTAAACATAAAGGGAAGAACTCTTCTCGACCCTAAACAATCCTTATGAGAACAATCGGAAAAATAAAGTCAATTACTAAGCAAAGTTAAATTGACTAAGTTTGAATGAAGTGCAAGCAAGACTAATAAGTCGAATTTAGACTCTCCTAAACATAAAATCCAAGGCTTGAATATATAAAATTAAGCACATGCAACAAAAAGTTGATAACCGTTCCTCAAAGAATTATTTGGTAACTCACCAAAGTACAAAAATTCATCGCGACCATACATGCAAAGACTAAATAAAAACAAAAGAAAGCTCTTTATTCTTTCTTTCTTTCTTTCTTTTTTTTTTTTTTTTTTCACTGACTCCTTTTTCAACATACGCTATTTTTTTTTCAAGAAGCTTGAGCATTTATCGTGTGCTTGAGTTGTCATCAATGGTACCTGCTTACGGGTATATGAAGTCACGAGCTCAAGTGGCTACTAGCACTGCTCTTTACCCATTATTGGGCAGCGAAGTGATCCGACTGCTACAAGTCTTACACTTGTTGACTCATTTCGACTTTTCTCTTGACTCAAAAACACATACACATAAAAGGCTCATCTTTGTACCTAGGTATCCTACCAAGAATTCTAGAAGTAACGGTCAAAATTTAGCTCAATAAAAATTAAACTCAAGCCTCAAATTCTAAGACTAAAAGAGTCACAAATTTAACAAATTATTCAAAAATGCACAAGAGTCAAAAACAGTCAAAGTGACTTAGTTAGACTAATTGAAATTGCTTTTCAACCTAGTTCAAAGGACTGTTCAAACCCAAGAATAAAATTCTTTGCAACTTTAGTTTTTCGTAAAAATTAGAGTTTCAAGTCTTACTTAAAGGACACAATAAACCCTTGGAGTAATCCCAAAAATCAGCTCAAATCATTTAATCAAACAAAAATTTTACTCAAAATTCATGGGATAAGTGCCTGACATCTAACTCAACCAGTCACAATCAAATGGCAGCAGAAACAAATGAGCAAAATAAGTTGTATGGCAATAGCTATTTAACAAAAGAAAGCTCAAAATTTCAACAATATGCCATCATAAATTCAGCAGCATTATTATACCATGAAGCATAAAAATCATGAAAAAAAAAAAAACACCCCTAATAATAAAACCCTTCCCCACACTTACTTTACACATTGTCCTCAATGTGGACAAATCACAATTAAATCACAAGAGGAAGGTCTCAAGAGTAATAGAAAACTGCCCTGTTTCGCTGAAATTTACTCATCAAATAAATTGCAACCAAAAGCCAAGCTGTTGTCCGGTAAAGGGTACCTGCTACAGAATAAAATGCAAAACACAAGCCAGACAAACAAGCAAACAAGTGAATGGCTGGTCACTTTTTCGACCAAAATTATTAACAATATCAACCATATGCAACACTTGTTACCTATCCAGCCCTGCACCTGAAAATCAGTTCATTTACAATGTTCAAATCCTAACATCATTCAAAATTTAGGCATAAATTATCAACACAAGCTTAATCGTTTTCCGAGTCAATAATTAACTCAAGGAAATAGCAGAGAACTAACAAATCAACTAATCTCTTAGGAACTTTAAATTTTGAGAAATCTGCACAAACCTAAGAAAACTAAAAATGCCTAATATACCAACTAAAATCCAATTTCAGCAATAATATGAGAACAGAATAATAGCAGTGCAGTCTCAGTGTAAGTAATCAAGTCAATGAATAAAAGCAGAATTTCCTATCAGTATTCAGTCATATTTACCATTATTGACTAGCACAAACCTATATAAGACTGAATCTACTAACTCAACAAAAAACTTGATCACAAATACACCATTTAATCATTCACAGAACATTTATCCCAATTTCAGAATTTCCTCAAACCTGTATAATTTGCAACAGAACCAAAACAATTCGAAAGGAATATCAGAAAACATACCTGGGTAGAGTAACTAAAAGAATCCAGACAATAAATATATAGCAAAAGGAGGAAGATGACATTATTTATTTGCAAATAAATAAATAAATAAAATAAAGCAAAAATTTGGGTTGCCTCCCACAAAGCGCCTTTTTTTATCGTCGTTAGCTCGACATGGTCACAGCATCTTCTTCACTCTAAATAAATTGGATCACTCAATTTGATTTCTTCCAGTGAATGCTCTTGGAAGCCTTCATAAAATGGCTTGAGTCTATGGCCATTGACTTTGAACACCTTCTTAGTTTCTAAACTTTGAATCTCAACAGCACCATAAGAAAATATATTAGTAACAATAAACGGACCAATCCAACGAGAACGCAACTTACCGGGCATTAACTTTAATCTAGAATTATAATAAAACTTTTTGCCCAACCACAAAGTCCTTTTTTAAAATTAGTTTATCATGAAATGCTTTTGTCTTTTCCTTATAAATCTTAGAATTTTCATAAGCATCAAGACGAATCTCCTCTAACTCCTGCAATTGTAACTTTCTTTCCACACCAGCAGCATCTAACTCAAAATTACAATTTCTAACAGCCCAAAAAGCCTTATGTTCTATCTCAACAGGAAGGTGACACATCTTACCAAAAACCAACCTGTAAGGGGACATACCTATGGGTGTCTTATAGGCTGTCCTGTAAGCCCACAAAGCATCATCAAGTCTAAGGCTCCAATCCCTTCTATTTGGCTTCACCATCTTCTCTAGGATAGACTTCACCTCTCTGTTTGATACCTCAGCTTGCCCACTTGTTTGAGGATGATAGGCTGTAGAAACTCTATGAAAAACACCATATTTCTTTAATAATGCCTCCACAGCTCTATTGCAAAAATGAGTGCCTCTGTCACTGATCAAAGCTCTAGTAATTCCAAACTTGCTGAAAATATTTGACTTGACAAAATCTACAACAACTTTAGAATCATCAGTTCTGGTGGCTTTAGCTTCCACCCATTTGGAAACATAATCAACAGCAAGTAATATATAAGTAAAACCAAAAGAAGAAGGAAATGGACCCATAAAATCGATTCCCCACACATCAAAAATTTCACATACAAGTATTGGGGTCTGACTCATCTCATTCCTTCGAGATATACTTCCTATTCTTTGACACTGTTCACAATTTTTACAGAAAATATATGCATCATGAAAAATGGTAGGCCAATAAAAACCACAATCCACTATCTTTCTACCTGTTCTCTTAGGTCCAAAATGACCACCACATGCAAATGAATGACAAAAAACAAGAATTGATTCAATCTCATTATCAGGGATGCATCTCCTAATAATTTGATCAGAACAAAATTTCCACAAATATGGTTCATCCCATACATAATACTTAGATTCACTCTTCAATTTTTCTTTTTTAGTTCTACTTAAATCAGAAGGCATAGTCTTAGTAACCAAATAATTCACCAAATCAGCATACCAAGGGATCATACCTTGTAATTTAAACAATTGCTCATCAGGAAATAATTCTTGTAAAGGAATTGGATCCTCTTGTGTCACCAACCTGCTCAAATGATCAGCTACAAAATTCTCAGCACCTTTCTTATCCTTGATTTGTAGATCAAATTGTGAACCCCTTCCCCGAAAGCACATAGGCGTATAATGCATATGATGCATGAGAAGAAATACACGTGATATGTGTGAGTCGCCACCTTGTTTAATTATTTTAGGGTAAACTAGGAAAAACCCTAAGTGACTCCAATTTTAATTAACCTAGTTACTAGATTAATTATCCCAATGTTTAAGGCACAGTCTGCGAACCCGAGGTGGATCCCGAGACTATGTCATGCTGATAAACTAACCGATGAATGAATGCTTTGCAAGGTGAATGATGTAATTGGACCAAATGAAATGTTTAAATGATTTCGACTTGCCACCCGGGGTGAAATCCCGAACGTGCCTACGTACTTCCGTGTGAATGGAAGATCAAAGTCAACGTAGTTCGATAGGCCTCTTTTAGAGGGCTTTGAATGGTATGCTTAATGCATGGGTGTGTGTATGCTTTGTGCATTTTGTTTAGGCATTTTGCCAAAGATTGATTGATTTAGGCGTTTATTGCCAAAAGATTCATTTTGAGGCTTTTAGCCAAAAGAGTTGATTTGGGCTTATTCTTGCCAAAATTGGTGTTCAGGCTTATTATTGCCGAAAATGATTTTTGTCGAACGATTTGTCGCCAAAATCGTTGATTTTAAGGCTCTGAGCCGAAATTGATTGATTTTAAGGCTTCGAGCCGAAAAAGTGTTGATTTAAGCAATTCGTTTGCTAAAATGTGTAATTTAGGCGATTGTCGCCAAAATGGTTGATTTTGAGGCTTTTAGCCAAAATGATGTGATTTAGGCAATTTGTTTGCCAAAACGATGTGATTGGGCGATTGTCGCCAAAGTAATTGATTTTAAGGCATTTGTGTCAAAATGATTCATTTAAGCGATTTGTCGCTCGAAAGTGTTGATTTTAAGGCATTTGCGCCAAAATGGTTCATTTAAGCGATTTGTCGCTCAAAAGTGTTGATTTTAAGGCATTTGTGCCAAAATGATTCATTTAAGCGATTTGTCGCTCGAAAGTGTTGATTTTAAGGCATTTGGCCAAAATGGTTCATTTAAGCGATTTGTCGCTCAAAAGTGTTGATTTTAAGGCATTTGTGCCAAAATAATTCATTTAGGCGATTTGTTGCCAAAATTGTGATTGATTAAACTGTAGGCAATTTGTTGCCAAAACGCGATTGATTAAGGCTTTTAGCCGCAATTATTAATTAATTGGACTTTTAGCCAGATTTGTTCGAAATAAGGCGATTGAACCGTAGTTATTAATTAACTAGGCTCTTTAGCCAATATTGTCGGATTTAAGCTTAACTACCACGATTATTAATTAATCGGGCGTTAAGCTTAATCATGTTTGTTTTTATCAAAGCAGTTTATTTACCAAAAAAATGACGTGGATGCATTTATGCAATTGTAGAATTATTAAGAGTAGAAGAGAAATATGCATGAAATGCTAAAATTAAATAGGCAGAGTTTTGTTTACATACCTGATTTAATCGGCGACCGCTTCTTAACTCCAGGTTAAGCACCTCGCTTAGGAAATATTAATTAATTTTAATTTGTTTAATTTTAATGTCCAAATATCACGATAAAAATGCAATAAAAATTAAATTAAAATGCAAAAAGCGGTAAAGAAGGACGCAAAGAGCGTGAGAGAGAGAGGGTTTCGTCTATCAAGACAGACAAGGCGCACCAGAAATAGGCTGAAAATGGCCTATTTATAGGCCATTTTCGGGTCCCGGGCGGCAGGTGCCGCCCGGGAGGGCAGCAGCTGTCGCCTGTCGGTGGGGCGGCAGGCCCCGCCCACGCTGGGCGGGGGTGCCGCCTGGGAGCGC